>NW_007377727.1:62112-113299 GCF_000475195.1 Diaphorina citri
CCCCGATTGCAACGAATTACGATAATGTCGATGTCGTTGTTGCGTGACACAATATAAAAACATAAATTGCTTGATTGGAGGACTTCAGTAACTCTAGCTGAGTTCATAGTGAAATTGTGATGAATAGTGAAGAGAATCAGTTTATTATTTACATATGAAATAAAAATAAATAAATCACAGAATACCACTTTGGCTACCAATTGGTGTGTATGCTGGATTGATGATCGATAGGATCCAGTGAATATAAAAAATAAAAGTATGTTGTCATGGGGAAATCAGTAACTTAGTGCACGAGTTCCCCATATGACATCATCAGTGATTCGACAGTGAAGAGACATCAGTCAGTTATTGTCCATATGAATCAGCAAAGATAAGAGTACAATACACCTGTGGGATAAATTGGTGTGTATTGGTACTGATGAATCCAGTGATTGCGAAATCGAAATGATCTTCCAGTTTGTTAGTCAATGTTCAATTTGAACTCGTTACCCTCCAGCTGTTCACCTGTTCAATGATTGGGCGATCCTCCTCAACATCAAGTCTGTGTGTTTAATTCGATGCAACTTTAATTGCACCGATAAGATGTATTGGAAACGTGGAGATAAATATTATTGCACTCATCGGACAGACGGGGTTATAGCGGGTGTAGCAAAAGAATTGGAAGGGACATGGATTGTAGAAGACACCAAAAGTATATGAAAGAGTGTAGTAAAAGAATTAGAAGGAACGTGGATTGTAGAAGATACTAAAAGTATGAAGGTGTTTGAAGTATTGGTTGGAATCGATGGAAAACTACTGAAGAACAACTATCTTTGGGTGATTAAAAAAAAAAAAAAAAGTAAAAATTGATTTGATCTCCATTGCCCCTCATAAAATATACCTATTGTCAAAATGTGAGTTAAGATGTAGTTTTTTACTGCCACATGTTTACTAGGATTGCTTTGGTCATATTACATATAATTGATCCTGATGGTCATTAAAGTTTTAACAAGCTGGGTCCGTCCCTCCGGGAATTTTTTAGCCCGTAGTGATTAGAGAAAATCAGTACCTATCTATGTACCTACATAATTTGTTTAATTTTCAGTTTATTATTATTCTTGATTTGATTTTTTGGTTTTACTTTTATGTAATGATTTTGATTTAAAATCAAGACTAGAGCCCGTTCTCCTTTTATTCCCAATATAAGGTTCAAGTCACCCATCCCATCCATTTATTGGCCTTGCTCGGCGTAGCTTAATATAGGTGACGCTAAAACCGGTCTTAAATGATCGACTGAAGTGTTATCTAAAACTTTCTCGTTTTGAGTTCATAGGTCGTCGCGACAAATTTCGAGATCAGAGCTCTTTTGTGTGAGAAAATGTGAAAAAAAAATCCCACAATTACTCAATTAACTTTAAGTCACCCATCCATTTATTGGCTTTGCTCGGCGTAGCTTAACATAGGTGACGCTTAAACCGGTCTTAAATGATCGACTGAAGTGTTTCTGAAACTTTCTCGCTTTGAGTTCATAGGTCGTCGCGACAAATTTCGAGATCAGAGCTCTTTTGTGTGAGAAAATGTGAAAAAAAAATCCCACAATTACTCAATTAACTTTAAGTCACCCATCCATTTATTGGCTTTGCTCGGCGTAGCTTAACATAGGTGACGCTTAAACCGGTCTTAAATGATCGACTGAAGTGTTATCTAAAACTTTCTCGCTTTGAGTTCATAGGTCGTCGCGACAAATTTCGAGATCAGAGCTCATTTGTGTAAAAAAAAAAAAAAAATATCCCCCAAAAACCAGTTTTTTTGGCTTTATGGTTCTCTGGACAAAATTTGCACCACCATTTTCGTGATCCTGGTAAAAAGACCTTTAATTTGATATATAGGTCGACCAGGTTTGGATAAGTCCTTCTATGGGGACAGACAGACACCGAAGCGAATACACTGACAGACAGACACCGAAGCGAATACAATAGTCCGTCCCTTATACCTTTTTTATTACTATTGTAATAATAAAGGAAGGACGGACTAAAAAATGGGGGAAAAGTCACCTGTTATTTGGATGAGGGGGGGAAAAAATAAAATAACATAAAACGGGGTATATTACCTTGAGATTATTAATCTCCTGAATGAGAGAAAGGTTCGAGTGTCGCGGAATGATAATATTGTGTTTCTGCAGACAGGGGTTCGATTCCAGCAGCTGTTCCCAAGGGTTTGTCGCATGTTTATACGGCTTCACCAGCTCCTTGTCGACAAAATACTGCCCTAGGGTGTCCATGAAGATCTTCTGAGTACTGTTGGGCGTAGGGGGCTGCTCGCTATCGCACGACCCTAGCTCGTCAAACGTGCACAGGTAGTCGGCGATGAATTGGAGCTCCTGGGGGTAGAATAGAATATACCTTGTTTGTACTTTTTCTCTGGCTGGGGATCTAGCTGGGGGACTTCTGTAAACAGGGAGTAGAACAGCCTAGTCTAGCTGGGGGACTTCTGTAAACAGGGAGTAGAACAGCCTAGTCTGGCTGGGGGACTTCTATAAACAGGGAGTAGAACAGCCTAGTCTGGCTGGGGGACTTCTGTAAACAGGGAGTAGACTAGCCTGAAATTTCCTTTGCTAAAGAATTAGTAAAGGTTGAGTGCGAAGGGCATCCACTCGTAAAATTTGTAGCCAAAACCAAATGACGATGTCGGCCCAAAGCAATCACCCTAGTTAGGGCAGATTGAGAGGCTGACGAAAAACGCCGACCCCCTTTGTACACAAGAAAAGGCGAAGAAGAAGAATGAGATATTGAAAAAAATCTTCTTTTTTTTATTATGACATGTCCGGCGAAATCTGGACGTCTAGAAAGCCTACCTGTGTGCTCCACTCGTTGCTGGAACTGTCCGCTATGGATTCGGTCATCTTGAGAATGACAAAGTGAAGAAGGACGGTGACAAACAGGTGGCGTAGGTCTTTGGAGAGCTCACAGCCGAGGATTTTCTCACACAGGTGACCTGGGAAAAGAGAGAAGAGATTCGTAGAAAGCTTAATCCATCCCCCTAGGGCTGTTTGCCCCTACACCTAAGCCTCGGAGGGACCTTTTTGTGTATGAAAAGAGACAATCGGGGTTATTTATTGGTACTTTTATCTGCAAGATGAGTGTTTTACTGCCGTATTTCGTAGCAATGGAAGAACTGCTACATTAGACTCGTGTGGTCAGTATTGATAGAGACAACCTGTACCGAGGGTGATCTTATCGTACTGCAATATTGAAGAGAAGACGGCCATTCCAAAAACGAAACTTACTTATTTGTTCAGGTTTTTAGGATAAAGTTTGCCCCGTGTGGTAATCGAACCCGCAACCTAGCGCCTACAAGGCTTACGCGCGCTACCTTCTCAGCAAACTAGGCTGGCTACAAAGAAACCAAATAACCTCATTACACATTGTTTATCAAACCATTATCAATCAACGCCGACCCCATTTAAATAGGAATAGCGCTAGAAAGAAGGAATAATTAATCCATTACCTCGAGGTAGATGTATGTTAGTTTCAATCTGAGCTACATTATACAGCCCAAACACGCTGATGCTAATCTTGCCAACCCATTTAAATAGGAAAAGGCTAGAAAGAAGGAAAGAAGAAACAATTAATCCATTACCTCGAGGTAGATGTATGTTAGTTTCAATCTGAGCTACATTATACAGCCCAAACACGCTGATGCTAATCTTGCCATCTTCCAAGCAAAGGATCAGAAAGTTCAACACGGTTTGGGATTTGATTTTCTTGATATCTTCCAGATTTTCCTCATTTGGTTCTGCCTCGGAGCGGAAATGTCGACACAGGGTGGGTAGCTTGGGAAGGTAAACACTGGCAATGTTCTGAAAAATGATGGGATATCATTAATCATTAGGTAGTAGCCTTTTTTGTGGCTTTTTTTTTCAGTCTTTTTTAGCTGACACAACAGTATAAATAGGGAATACGTATTAAATAAAATTGCTCTCCATCGGAGAGTCCATATAAAAAAAAAAAAAATAAAAAATCAAAAAATAAAAGGACTAGACATGTTACTTGAAGTAGACGGGTTCCTAGCATTTCCCTCGTGAAGGCTACTCACATAGCACGTTAACAAGTTCACTTCCTCGCCCTCCTCATTCACCTGAAAAGAAAAAAAATCACCCGATTACATTATTTTCCTTCCTATAGGATTAGAAAAGTAAAAAAAGTGTGATGATGAATAAGCTACCTTACTGCGACAACCAGTTAGTCTGGCTGGGGAACGTTAAACAGGGAGTAGACCAACTTAGTCTGGCTGAGGGACTTTCACCCTAGAAAGGTAGACGTAATGTTCACTGACTAATTAAAAAAGAGCGATTTTTTGCGACTATAAGATGCAGAATATGAAATAGATATGTTTCAAGTTGCAAAACAATATTTTTTTATTATTTAAAAAAATAGAATTATCACGAAAACAAACTAGGTGTGAGTAAAATTTACTCACGTCTACTCTTCTAGGGTTAAACAGGGAGTGTACCAGCCTGAATTTCCCTTGCTAAAGAAATATCAAAGGTTGAGTGCGAAGGGCATCCAGTCATGGAATTTTATAGCCAAAACCAAATGTCAGCCCAAAGCAATCACCCTATTTAGGGCTAATTGAGAGGCTGACGAAGAACGCTGACCCCGTCTGAACACGGGAAAAGACGAAGAAAAAGAAGACTGCGACTACCAGTACTTATAGTGAGCTTGACAGAAACACTCCTACGTTCTAAGCGCAAGGTTGCGGGTTCGATTCCCGCCTGAGGTGGACTTTATCATCGGCACGGCTGGCTGTCTCCTATCCTGTCCTGTCTTTTTCATTTCGGGACGATAAGACCTCAACAGTAACCGTTCCATCTGTCAAACTTCTCTTTTTTAACTCAGTGGTAAGATTGGCCATTATTATTACCTCCACCAAATCGAAACTCCTCCGCTCCTTATCCACAAAGGTCATCACCAGTCTCTTCTCTTCACTAATGTGTGCCATAGACATAGCTGGCAGTTCACCACGCCCTGTTCTGATCTGATGAATGGTCTTGAGGGAGATAGATGTGTTAATGGCAGCCTCGGTGGTTTTGAAAATGGCCTCGATGTTGACCTGTCTTGTTGGCCACATGCCTCTCTTCAAGCTGACGCATGGAAGCTACAAACGTCATCTAGAAATAAACAAAGTAACTGGGTATTAGAAAACACAAAATAGTAAACTGGTAATGTTACAAAAAAATATGAATAGACAAATCGGTACTTGTGCAAAAGTCACAACCGTGGAATATTGCTACCAAAGGAACTGGCACAAACAAGCAGTGACCCTGGTTATTATAGGGTTAGGTTAAACACAAGAAGGAGTTTTTAGTGTTATTATAGGGTTAGGTTAAATACAAAAAGGAGCTTTTCTTTTCCACAGACATGACTTCTGCATAATTACCGACAAATCAGCCAGTTGGTTTAATGGAGCCTAGAGAACCAGCAATTTATTACAGTGAGGATGAGGACTTAGGTATGTACTTACATTGAGAAATTATCTTTTCCAAGTTTGAGTTCAAGTTTAGCTGTTTTAGTAAGTAGCTGGTTGTTTATTATTTCATTATTCAAATATTCTTGGTTGTGTGAGCACTTTCCTAGGACAAAAAGTATGTTTCTGGGAGTATACTATTTAAAAATAGATGGGAAAATCCTGCTAATCTTTTAATTTTTAATTAAAAAGCCGCAAAATTCTTCAACCGCAAATGTCAACTTTTAAATTTTATTTTTTAAAAATTTCGCGGGCTCAAATATTTATGGCATGGTCGAGATGGGGAAAGAAAAGATCAACTTCATTTTCTGTTGCCGTTCTCTGCCGCCCCTCAAGGCCGGGCCAACTTAACTCACCTGAATCGGTACTTGACCTGATTATTTCGGTAGGTACTTGAGACGTCCTACTTATCTTTTTCAAAACCTGATGGTCTCTACAGGGACAGAATGAGAATAAAATCTTCGCCAGTCTATTTATTTAGCTTGGAAGGTAGCGCGTCTACCTTGTTGCTTGTAAGCGCTAGGTCGCGGGTTCGATTCCCGTCTGGTATGAAATATTTTACAGATAAAGCGCTTGTTCTCGGAACGGCTGGCTCCTATCCTGTATTTCTTTTCTCTTGAATTTAGAGACGATAAAACCTCCGTTGTCAAAGTTCCCTCTCCATCAGAACTATCCTCTTCAATTCAAATAAATTAAAATAAATTTTATGTTACCAATAGGCGCGGCTAATAGGTACTTAAAATGGTATCGGTACCTACTTACCTAGCTATGTATTTTTCTCAATTTCTCATGAAGGTAGGTAGGTATTGGATATTGGTAATGTCCTTGATTATTAAAAAATACCTAATAGAATAAATATTCTAGTTATGATATTAAGGAGCGCGGCAGCGCTCCGCCCCGCCAAGTCAAGAAAGTTTGACCGCGCTACTAGAGATATAGGTACTAAACTTATTATAAAGTCTTCAGAAAACCCCAAATTCTTCAAGATAACGACATACAATCCTGCCTCTAACGAACCCCATCACAATGACCAATGACCATGCTCTCTTGCCCTCATTTCACTAATCACCACTAGCGTCAATCTAACATTCACCTATTTTTCTAGAAATTTCTCATCTCGCCTCTGAAACACGTCATTTTCTGACCTCACACCTATGAATGAAACGGTACCTACCTATGCTTCGATTTATTGAAAAAACAAGTGCGAAAAATAAATACACATTAACACTGAACTTGACGTCTTGAATTACTTGAACAGAGGTAGCGCGGCAGGTATGCGAGTGCTAAATTTTCCACATTGCACTTTCGGCTTATGCGCACAACATACAAAGTAAAAGACAGGTAGGTACACAGGTAGAGCGAAATCTGCATACCTGCCTGCGTTTTTGCCCATGTTATTTTTAAAGAAAAATTGGTTCTACCTAATTTAGAGTAGGTAAAAAGTATGAAGTAAGATAGGGCACACAGGATATCAAACTATTTTAATAAACTAATTCGAAGTTGAAAATGAAATCATCAGAAAAGTTCGGAAAATTCCTCACGAGTCACGAGGTAGTAGGTAGTAGGTAGGTAGGTAGGTAGGTACCTACAAAATTCAAAAATTCCCGGGTTACCAGGCACTGTTCATGCTGCAATCTGATTGGTTCATAATTATGCTCAAGTCAAAGAGTCGAACGGCTGGATCCTATCCTGTATTTCTTTTCTCTTGAATTTAGAGACGATAAAACCTCCGTTGTCAAAGTTCCCTCTCCATCAGAATTCTATCCTCTTCAATTCAAATATTAAAATAAATTCTCTTATGTTACCAATAGGCGCGGCTACTGAAAATGGTATCGGTACCTACCTATGTATTTTTCTCATAAAGGTAGGTAGGTATTGGATATTGGTTGTGTCCTTAATTATTAAAAAAATACCTAATAGAATGTATTCTAGTTATGATAGGTACCTATAAATTTAATAAAGTCTTCAGAAAACCCCAAACTCTTCAAGATAACGACATACAATCCTGCCTCTAACGAACCCCATCACACAATGACCAATGACCATGCTCTCTTGCCCTCATTTCACTAATCACCACTAGCGTCAATCTAACATTCACCTATTTTTTCTAGAAATTTTTCATCTCGCCTCTAAAACACGTCATTTTCTGACCTCACACCTATGAATGAAACGGTATGCTTCGATTTATTGAAAAAACAAGTGCGAAAAATAAATACACATTAACACTGAACTTGACGTCTTGAATTACTTGAACAGAGGTAGCGCGGTATGCGGGTGCTAAATTTTCCTCATTGCACTTTCGGCTTATGCGCACAACATACGAAGTAAAAGACAGGTAGGTACACAGGTAGAGCGAAATCTGCATATCTGCCTGAATTTTTGCCCATGTTATTTTTAAAGAAAAATTGGTTCTAATTGAGAGTAGAAAGTATGAAGTAAGATAGGGCACACAGTCAAACTATTTTAATAAACTAGGTAATTCGAGGTTGAAAATGAAATCATCAGAAAAGTTCGGAAAATTCCTCACGAGTCACGAGGTAGTAGGTAGGTACCTACCTACAAAGTACAAATTTCAAAAATTCCCGGGTTACCAGGCACTGTTCATGCTGCAATCTGATTGGTTCATAATTATGCTCAAGTCAAAGAGTCAGAAAAAATTGGGATAATAAAACTCAAATAAAAAATAGTTATCGTCAATTTAAGATGATAAATAAAATTAATTAACTAATTAATAAGTTATTCAATATTTCTAAAGAGTTCAAGAATTTTATCGAGTTTTAATTTGATACCTAAAAGAGTTTTGACTTTCAAGTTCATTCGTATTTTTCTTTGAACGTCAGCCATGTTTTTGTAAAATCCCAAAATATTTTATTATTTTTTTATTGGATCTTCGAATTTCTGGAGGAAGGGAGAAAACTTTTCGCTATCTTTTTTTTTAATTTCTTTTTAGTAATTAGTGTTACATTAAAATAGGTATCAAATGGCATTAAAGCGGATAAATAGAGTAAGTAAAACCCCCCATCTCTTTATCGACAATCTTTTCTTTTACAAACGGAATGACGAACGAAATGGCCATTGTACCTCAAGGACTACTCATTGGCTCAGACACGGTACATGCATTCTGTAATCTTTGTCCTCTTTACAACCTAATTATTCATGTCCATCCTTTACTTAAAACCAAAATTTGCCACGATCTGTCTTGGTCTTTTCAAAGGAGAAGGCATTGAAAATCGTGGGCCTCTAATGAACCTTGACAAATGTTTAGCAATGGTCTTATAAGGAAGTGTGGAAGGCCTATTTGATGCTTAGGTCACACATACTAGAAGGGTTTCAAGTGTTGAACAACAACTCAGTATTAATGATTTTGTCTAGGAAGAGGGTTTAGGTTAATAGACAGGCTTGTGCAGACTTTGTGACCCATTTACTACGGGTAGGTGGGTGGGATTACTCATAATATGAAACTCCTGGGTACTCAGTGTTATTCATGTCATTACTCATTTGGTGCTTTGTTTAGGTACCTATTGTTCATTTTGTATGCTAAGTTTGGCACAAATGCTATGATTTTTCTAATGATCAGATCATGCAATCAGATTGAATATGAAATCTTGCAGTTTTGCCTATTACATACAATACTTAAAGAATTACAAATTCAAGTCATCATGTATATGTGTATAGTTATCATTCAAGTCATCATGTGTATGTGTATAGTTATCATTCAAGTCATCATGAACAAAAAATCATTTGCACCAAGCTTTGAACAGCTTGTGAAATGCATCCTTATGAAGCATATGTGTCAGTTATCATTCAAGTCATCATGTGTATGTGTATAGTCATCATTCAAGTCATCATGTGTATAGTTATCATTCAAGTCATCATGAACAAAAAATCATTTGCACCAAGCTTTGAACAGCTTGTGAAATGCATCCTTATGAAGCTTTGAAGAATGAAAAGAGAAAGAGGAAGAAAAGAGAAGGGTGGAGGGGAAGAGAGGTGAGGGAAAAAGATAAAGAAGGGGTAGGATAGAGGAAAGGGACAGAAAAAGGGAGAATATCTTAAAGAGGGGATAAATTATGAAGAGCTGAAGAAAAGAGAAATAGAAAGAAGGGGGACAAAAAAAGGGAATGGGGAACAGAAATATTAAAAAGAGGTGGAAAAATAATGAGCAAGTAAAGTGATGTGGTTTACCTTTAGATATGGTTAGAGCAGGCGACCATTGTGATCTCAAGATGTCCAAACAAATGCTACCATTGCTATTAATGTTAGGATGATAGATCCTTGTAGTGAAAGCCACCTGTGAAACAAAACAAAACATTAATCATCTGGTAACAATGTTGACATGTATTTTAACAAGAACAGCTATCCCTAACCACAGCCTAGCTGACAGTTCTTCAAAGGGCTCTATCTGGTCAATAAAAATAAAGAGACCAAGATGATGAACTGAAACTAATTAAACTGTACTGGAAATTATCACCCTTACTTTGGATGGTTATGAATTACCTACTTTAGAAGGTTTGAAGTGACAATTTACTTACTTTGGGTAGTTAGAAGTGATACTTTCTTTGGGTCATTGTGAGTTACCTACTTTGGGTGGTTTGAAGTAACACTTTACTTACTTTGGGTGTTTTGAAGGGATACTTTATACTTACTTTGGGTAGTTTGAGGGGATACTTTCTACTAACTTTAACTTTGGGCTGTTTCAAGGGGTACTCTATACTTACTTTGGGTGGCTTGAAGGGACACATTACTTACTTTGGGTGGTTTGAAGGGATAATCTGTGGGAAAGTGGATAGTTAGAAAGAAGACACCCCCTTGGTATGGGCTATCTGGAGGCCCCATAATTGTAGCTTGCCAGTGAAATAGGTCATCACCAACTGGTCCTGCAGAACACTGGGCAGGGGGGTCTCTACCCAAGTCTTGCAGCTCCTGAGGAACAAAACAAACAAATCAGGGTAATAATATTTTTACTTCTTAGAGTGGCATTGGCAAACTTGTACTTTGGTAAATTTAAGACTTTGAAAACAAACCCCTCAGAGTAAATTTATGTTCCAAAAAGAAATTTTTTAAACAATGTAAGCAGCATATGTGAGATTTTATTTCCAGGGCAACAGATTAGCCCAAGTAACAATCACACAGAAGGAGGTCATCTAAAATATTTGATTAATATTGTCTTCAGTACACTACTATTGTGTTTAAATCAAACATTCTTTTCCTCAGAAACATGGCTGAGCCACAAAGAAAAGTAGGTCTAGTCCTATGACACAGTTTCCTTTGGTAAAACCCATGATATTTGAGTCATCTATGACATCATTGGAACAAAGAATACAGTTGGGTTTTTAAGCCTACCAATGATTCTATGTAGCTTCATAAGGATGCATTTCACAAGCTGTTCAAAGCTTGGTGCAAATGATTTTTTGTTCATGATGACTTGAATGATAACTATACACATGATGACTTGAATGATGACTATACACATACACTCCTTCACCTCTCTTCCCCTCCACCCTTCTCTTTTCTTCCTCTTTCTCTTTTCATTCTTCATGAAGCACCCTTGACCTAGGTTTCTCTTGTCACCTTTTGTTTATTCTTCTTCATTTTACTCTTTGCTCCTGTCAATTTGATTTTTGCTTTACTGATCTTATTTCACCCATTCATCCTCTTCTCATCTCATTACCTTTACTGATCTTATTTTAACCCACTGGGTGCAACAATTTGTCATACATTTTGTTTCACACCACAGTGAAACAAAATGTATAAACTGTATTTTTCCTCTTGCAACACATTGTCTTGGTTCAAGTTTAATGTCAGATGAGCTGGTCCTTGCTCCAATTTTTACTTTCCTTATCCTATTATTGAAGATGACTATCATTGAAGATGGCCTTTTTTTTATTATTATTTTTTTAAAGAGGTTTGACAGAGAACTGTAACTGTTGTGGTCTTATCATCCCGAAATCAAAGAGAGAGATAAGACAGGATAGGAGAAAGCCAGTCGTTCCGAGAACAAACATTATCCCATTAGGATAAAAATTGCCCTGGGCGGGAATCGGACCCACAGCCTAGTGCTTTCAAGGCAGACACACTACCTAGGCTGGCTGAAGATGGCCTTTATCTTGAATTTCATTTGGTTCCCCTTGTGCTCTAGTGCATGTTTGCTGCTCCTATCAACATAACATAGTTTGTAATATACCTTCATACATATCACTCAATATTATCAATGTAGGTAAACATCAATTCTATTTTCAATGTATAGTGAAAGGAAACTTTGCGTCATTGCTTATCAAGTATTAATGTAGTTAAGAGGTTTGACAGAGAGAACTGTAACTGCTGTGGTCTTATCGTCCCGAAATCAAAGAGAGAGATAAGACAGGATAGGAGAAAGCCAGCCGTTCCAAGAACAAACATTATCCCATCAGGATAAAATTTGCCCTGGGCGGGAATCGAACCCACAGCCTAGCGCTTTCAAGGCAGACACACTACCTAGGCTGGCTGAAGATGGCCTTTATCTTGAATTTAATTTGGTTCCCCTTGTGCTCTAGTGCATGTTTGCTGCTCCCATCAACATAACATAGTTTGTAATCTACACAATATACCTTCATACATATCACTCATTATCAATGTAGGTAAACATCAATTCTATTTTCAATGTATAGTGAAAGGAAACTTTGCGTCATTGCTTATCAAGTATTAATGTAGTTTTACTTTATTTAGAGATAAGGCCTTTTTATAACACTTTAAATATTGCCTATCTGTTGGTTGTCTTCTAGAACTGTCTATCATCAATTCTTATTCCTTGGAATTGATATAAGATCAGGCAGATTAATATAACTACACAGTTGAAATACTAAAATTTACAATAAATATACTTTCTTTCTCTTTCCAGTACTGCTGTCTATTTGTTCTCTACTATGCGATCCAAACCCTGACGATCCTCTAGTCCCGGAAATAGCAAGGATATACAAAACTGATAGAGATAAGTACAACGAACTGGCAAGAGAGTGGACTAGGAAATATGCTATGTGATGAGTGAATCCTTTTAACAACAAAAAATCTGTACATGAAAAAAGAAATACAACAATTTACTGTTTAAATAAAAAGAATACCAACACCCTGGTTTTACCCGACATCATGTACCATCCATAGAGATCCAGCAAGTGACTAGAAAGAATATTCAAAGCAGTGGGACATCCAATGTAAACATTGAATGCAGACTTAAGTAATTTCTTTTTTCATTTCTTTAATTATAATGGTAATTTAATGTTCATTCAGTGAATTCAGTTTTTTGAATGTGAATATTCATCTAATGAAGCATCAGTTAGTGTTTTTTTGTTTGTTTTGTACAGAAGGAAATTTTCAGCAGTGATTTCTGGACAGAATCACTAAAGGCTTCTCTACCTCAGACCCTACCCTAAACTGCCCTCAACATAATTATGTTTCCTGTTGTGAAAATCCAGTTTAGTTGTTGGTGATGATGTGTCAATCTATCTGATTCTATTTACAAATGGTTCTAATTATTTTTCATGGGGGTTTTCCCAACTTATTTAAATGAGACTTGTTTTATAGCTATTAAAACTCCTGTATGGTCATCTCGTTACTTTCTCATGTTTCCAAGGCATTGGGAAACAGTTGTTATTGTAACAAAGGGGGAAACAAAAATAGAGAACATCAGATAAATGGTAGCAGATAACTTGGGTCATGTGAGAGGTACATCAGTTATGAATTGTTCATTGCCTTTTGTACAAAGGGAAAACATAAAAAATCAAACTGGTTTACACATTTCTAATTTAGCCGTGGAGATCATAATAAAATGTTTTCTGTGTTGTGCTTTGATGTGGTTTTGCCTCCTAATTTTAGTTCTAGAATAAATGAATTTTACATTAAAGTGACTTGTGAATAGCCTGAACTTCTATTACAAATACAGTGTGAATACTTTATTTATTATCTACTTAAAGGTTTGTTATTCATTGAGAAGCCAACTATAGAAAAAGAAACATCCATTTAACCTCTGTTTTTTTATTCATTTTACTCTGATTTGTATATTTCTTTAAAATAATACCTATTTAAATTGTCAAACCACCACCAGAAAAAAATTTCAACATACTTTCTTTATTATCTACTTAAAGGTTTGTTATTCATTGAGGAGCCAACTATAGAAAAAGATACATCCATTTAACCTCTGTTTTTTTTTTTTATTCATTTTACTCTGATTTGTATATTTCTTTAAAATAATACCTATTTAAATTGTCAAACCACCACCAGAAAAAAATTTCAAAATGCTAAATCCAATTTTCAAAGTTAATTTATACTCTTTTGTACTACCTATACCATTATTTGAGTTAGATCTTTTTCTGTTTTTACTTTCTTTAGTTGAGGATTTTTGAATTTGAGCTTGTTTTGATTCAAGGCATGAAACCTCTTGTTAAAGCAGGTTTGATGTGTGCTGTTTCAATTCTTGATGTAGAGCAAGGGATGTTGGAGAGTGGGACCCAACAGCCAAAACTCAAATGGGTCAGAATAAGCTTGTGTTCTTTTTTGTTCGAAAATTTCGAACGAAATTTTGAACTTTTTTTATACTTTACTATTATTTTGCTAGATTTGAAACATTTGTTCAGTTTACTAAACCTAGTTTTCTTCTGATATTTTGAACTTTTTTTATACTTTACTATTATTTTGCTAGATTTGAAACATTTGTTCAGTTTACTAAACCTAGTTTTCTTCTGATAATTTTGATATGGTTTGCAACCAACACAGTGTAAAATGAACTCGATCAATATTTCATTTATAAAAATACATTTATTCTAAAAGGTAAAAACATGTGACTTTTCTTTCTCTCTCTTCTCTCCCTCTTCCAGATTTTTTACTGCATTACCCAAAACCTGCTTTTACTGTCATTTTATTATTACCTCTCTGAGGTCAATGACACAATAGGATGTATCTTTACATTATAAGATTAAAATATTTAAAAATTGAAAATTAAAAAGACAATAATTGAGATTCAACTATCAACAAAATATTTGGTGAGCTTTTGAGAATACTCAGATTCTCATCATCAGATCAAGGATATATTAAAATATTTGGGACGTGATTCACAATCAAAATATAATGAAAGGCTTTTTGAGTTAATATATCGTTATTTTTTTATTTATTATTTTTTTTCTTTGAGAATTTTGAGATGCAAGAAGTTTCTTATGAAACGTGGTCCAGGCCAGGTATAACTGTATAACAGAATTGAAAAACTGTTGTGCTTGTTCAGTCATGCTGCACTACATCAGATATCACACGTGAGGAAGCAAAAAATCAGCATCGTGCGAAAGGCCCTTAACATCTGTTTCTTTGCCGTCTTTTGCTAGCTTCATTTCAGTTGCCGTGATTTCAGAGTTGCTAACTTCACTTCAGTGAGTTTGGTACTTGTTTCCCATTTCCATTTTCCAGGTTCTTATCTTTTATCTTATCAGAGTTTGAAATCTTTCTCTAATCAAATTGTTTAAAGTCATTTAAGTGGGTAGGGATAGAGAGATAAGCTGGCGATTATCTGTGATTCATTGTACTGGAATTACTGATTTAAGACGTAAATTACTGATTGCAATGGCGGCATTTGTGTGTGATGAGACCATTTGGTTCTGTGTGTCTGGTAAGTTTCAACTCTGTCACACAAACGTTTTTATTCCTTTTAACTGCATAGTTGAACTATAATATAAGAGAGTTACCTTTCATTTAGGTCTCTAAGCTGTTCATTTTATTTAGGATGAAACCACTATCATAATTATTCAAGCACCTTCCTAGTTATTCGATATAAGGTGAGCTATGGTTAAAATAAAATAGAGATGGTATTCTTCAAGTGTCACACTTTTGTCTCTCACATTCCCTAAGATGTTACTGTTGGTTGTTATTCCAGAATTATTACTGACCCTTCCTTCTTTGTCTCAATTGAAAGTCTCCCATAACTTATTCCTTTTTACTGTCATAAATTTTCAACTGGCTTGATTTCGTTTTACAGAGTACAGACCTACTGGAATAAAATAGGCTGGTTGTAAACACTTATCAAGACAAGACTATTTTTTCCGAGTTCAATATTGCATGATGTTGTACAATGATCTAAGAGTAGAAATCTGAATAAATATTCAGCCTTGGCCAGACTCTGATGAGTTTCTGAGTATAACTATGTACTTACCAATGAGTGCACCTGTACCTGATCAATTAAGTGAAGTCATGTACTTAGTGTGTTTGATGAGCTATGAGTAACAATCAATGTTATTCTTTCTGTTTACAGATTTTATCATGACTCATGTCTTTATTCAGTTGTTCACCTAGATCCATTATTTTCCTCGGCTGTGCGAGTATAACTATGTACTTACCAATGAGTGCACCTGTACCAGATCAATTAAGTGAAGTCATGTACTTGTTTGATGAGCTATGAGTAGGTAACAATGTTATTCTTTCTGTTTACAGATTTTATCATGACTCATGTCTTTATTCAGTTGTTCACCTAGATCCATTATTTTCCTCGGCTGTGCATCTCGACCCTCTAAATTCATCATGGCATGTCTCTATTCAAATAATAGCAAGATCAACACGCACATAACATCTTATGAAATAAAAGACAAGATAGCACTCTATAAGATCACAGTTCAAGTTGGTGAAGTATGTTGGTCATTGAGTCACCGCTATAGTGACTTTGTCGAGTTGAATGACAAGCTTGTCAAAGACCATAGTCTGAATAAGGATCTGCTACCCCCCAAAAAAGTGCTCCGAAACTTGGATCCTACATTTCTCGAAAAGAGGAAGACTGATCTTGAAATTTATCTACAAAATGTTGTCAATTTTCTGGAGAAGTCTCTGCCAAGATGTTTGATTGACTTTTTACATTTGGTCAAATATGACATTAATATTTTATTACAAGACTTTGCTTCATTTTGTTTCAATGAAGGAGACAAGTATTTGTCCATGGGCAATTCAACTCATGCTTTCAATCCATTACAGGTGAGTTGGTTAATATAAGAGAGTTACCTTTCATTTAGGTCTCTAAGCTGTTCACTTTATTTAGGATGAAACCACTATCATAATTATTCAAGCACCTTCCTAGTTATTGGATATAAGGTGAGCTATAGTTAAAATAAAATAGAGATGGTATTCTTCAAGTGTCACATTTTTTTCTCTCACATTCCCTAAGATGTTACTGTTGGTTGTTATTCCAGAATTATTACTGACCCTTCCTTCTTTGTCTCAATTGAAAGTAGACCCAGTATTCTTCAAGTGTCAGATTTTTGTCTCTCACATTCCCTAAGATGTTACTGTTGGTTGTTATTCCAGAATTATTACTGACCCTTCCTTCTTTGTCTCAATTGAAAGTAGACTTTTCAAGTCTTATATTAAGCACTCTGTCTTATTTCATTGCAGTTGTATGCTATAACCAATCGATTGAAGCAAGAATGTCCAGCTGAAGAATCTCTACACCAGGAACATGATTTCTGTCATATTCTGGAATTTTGTAACAATCTGAGAACCCTCATCATTCAGGGCAGTCCGTCTCATATTGGCACATCCAACATAACATACAATCAGCTCAAGTCTTATATTAAGCACTCTGTCTTATTTCATTGCAGTTGTATGCAATAACCAATCGATTGAAGCAAGAATGTCCAGCTGAAGAATCTCTACACCAGGAACATGATTTCTGTCACATTCTGGAATTTTGTAACAATCTGAGAACCCTCATCATTCAGGGCAGTCCGTCTCATATTGGCACATCCAACATAACATACAATCAGCTCTCGTATGAATTGGCCATGTTCAAAAAGTTGTGCAAACTTTTCCTTTACAATGTGGATATTAATAATGTTACAAACTTAGGTGAGCTTTTTTTGAATAATGACTTGAAGAGTTTTTTGATACAAAGACTAACCTAAGTGGAACTTTTTTTTTTTAATATCTTCTCAAGAAAATTTTCCTCAATCCAATTTTCATAAGGTTCTTCTGGGACCTTTCTCTGTATTTGACCACATAAAAATTACAATTGTTATCTTCTACTCTTGTTTCAGGAACTCTAAGAAATGAGTTGGAGAAACTGACCGTGTGTAAATCAAGTAATATTAAATCCCCCTGTGATATCCTTCTCTGTGATCAAGTACACAAAACCATCAATCCCGATCTAATCTGGACACAGCTCACACAGTTAGATCTGAGTGCAAATGAAATCACACACCTGGATGAGGCCATGAGTTTAGTGCCTCATCTGGAAGAACTTAATCTTGAGTCAAACCAAATCAAGACCATTTCCAATTTGAAATCACTCACCAAATTAAAACGTTTAAATCTAAACCGGAATCGTATTCAAGACTTGAGTCACTTCAAAAGTGAATTGAACTCCGAATCCATTGTAGAACTGAACCTGTGTGAGAATCTCATTACTAATCTGAACGGATTAGATGGAATGGAAAATTTACAAAGTCTTGATCTAGGTTCTAACTTCATTAGTGATTTAAGTGAAATATCAAACATAAGCTGTCTGGATCAGTTGACCAATATAAATCTAACTGGCAATCCCATTGCTACTATTATTGATTATAGGATAAAAATATTGCAATTGTTCTTCAAACGAGCCAACCAGATTATTTTGGACAGTGAAAAACCAACGAGTAAAGAAATTGACTGCACAAATATTCTCAATGCGCTGCTCGTTAATGTTCAGTTTTCAGATTGATTCTGTTTTATTCTATTTAACAATTAAATCAGGAACTCCATTAAAAAATAACCAGTGGTCCAGCATTCTCAAAACGCACTTCATTTTATTTTCTTGTCAATTCTACTGTTGAAAAAATATTTTAAGGAATTCATATTTTTTCCAAGCCTAGGTATAGGAATTTTATTATTTAGATTTAGAGGGTATCAAATAATTTTTTCTTCCTTTTAATAATTTTACTAAAAAAAAAGAGGGAAAAATCGAGTATCGTATGCCAAGGACGAATATGTCCGGTAATAGGTTACGTTTGGCAACATTGAACTTTATGTAAACAAAAAAAGTTCTGGGAAAATGAAAATAAATAAAATAATGAAATTGGAAATAATTAAATAAATGAAATAATTAAAATTAATTAAATTCTTTCTATTTCCCTTGTGAAAAGTGTTTGATACCCTGAGATATACTCAACCAATCAGGATATCATATTTGTGTCAAATCAGCCAGTGATCGAAAATAGCAATCAAGAAGTGTTGTGCAACAACCTCCAGCCAGATGGGGAGATCTTGGTAACCAAGACAATCAAGTCTTTCTTATCAGTGTTTATGAGTAGGTAGCTAATTAAATAATACATGTCATAATTTTATCAAACAAACAGATGACTGCAAATCTGCTGTGAGAGGTGCAAAGGTCCCGATGGAGTTCATTCAGGGTAAGAGAACAAATTTGTCTTTGTAAAAACTTTCACACTAGATTCACTAAGGACCCAAGGCAAATATCCTTTGTGATATCATTCTGCTGTGACTAACTTATCCAACCACTGATCCTTAGGAGGGGATGTAATATTTTAAAAAAAAAAAAAAGAAAAAGAACTTGAGACTAGTCATGAGGGATAGTCGATCAGCCTCATCAAGAACGAGAAACTTGATCCGATTCAGAGAAAATGTATTGCATGTATCCAGATGGTCTGCCAAGCGTCCTGGTGTTGCTATGACAATGTGAGGCTTCTTGGCTAGCTCCTTGCCTTGGTCTACCATGTCCATTCCTCCGGTGATGATGGAAACTCGGAGGTTCATCACCTTCCCCAACACCAAGAACTGATCTCCAATCTGAGAGGAAAGACATTTCAAAATTCAAATAATTGACTATAGTGTGGTGCAATATTAAGATCTTGAGCTAAAGGAACTACATGTCCCAGTTTGATAATGTATATAAATTGAAAAGTGCTATAGGTACATACTATTAAATCCTGGATCTACACTTTACAGTCACATATTGAAAGGTTGCTGGATGATATTTTGACATCAGCAAGCTCGATTCCAACTTGCAAAAGTTATTACTTTTTTTTACCTAAAGATTAAAACCAAACATGCTTACCTGGTATGCCAACTCTCTGGTTGGGGTCAAAACAAGAGCAAATATCCCATAGGGATCTTCACACCATTTCTGCAATATTGGCAAAGCAAAGGCTAATGTTTTACCACTTCCAGTCTTTGCACACCCGATACAATCTTCATCATTCAGGACATGGGGAATAATAGCTTTTTGAATTTCTGTAGGTGTTTTGACTCCTGAAATGAGACAAAGTCAAGCTTAATACCTAAATTTTAGTCAACTGTGACAGCATATTGAATGCTCTAGTTCCTATTGGACCACTGAATGTTGGTGGTTGATATCCAAATCGGAGACCATCTAGGCAAATTGTGCTGTTGGCTTTTCCCTACTTCACTCAGGCTGGTCAGGTTAATGTTAGGAGGATGGTAGCTTGTCACCAAACCTAAATTTTAGTCAGCTGTGACAGCATATTGAATGCACTAGTTCCTATTGGACCACTGAATGTTGGTGGTTGATATCCAAATGGGAGGCCATCTAGGCAAATTGTGCTGTTGGCTTTTCCCTACTTCACTCAGGCTGGTCAGGTTAATGTTAGGAGGATGGTAGCTTGTCACCAAATCTAAATTTTAGTCAGCTGTGACAGCATATTGAATGCTCTAGTTCCTATTGGACCACTGAATGTTGGTGGTTGATATCCAAATGGGAGACCATCTAGGCAAATTGTGCTGTTGGCTTTTCCCTACCTCACTCAGGCTGGTCAGGTTAATGTTAGGAGGATGGTAGCTTGTCACCAAATGGAGGGTAGAGCACACACCACCCCTGTTACATTACATTGAAATGGGGGTCTTTTTTGACAAAGTTCCCATGTGTACCCCACACCCCTTAACCCTACCATGCACAAGATCACCGATTTTGCTCAAATTTTAGTATGTTATGTCTTGACAAGTACAAAAAGGAAATCAAAGGCTTAAAAAAAGTAATTTTTCACCCTCTTTTGGCCAATTTTTAATTTGTGCCACATCTGGCACTCTGCACATCAAAATGGGGGTCTTTTTTGACAAAGTTCCCATGTGCACCCCACACCCCTTAACCCTACCATGCACAAGATCACCAATTTTGCTCAAATTTTAGTATGTTATGTCTTGACAAGTACAAAAGGAAATCAAAGGCTTAAAAAAAGTAATTTTTCACCCTCTTTTGGCCAATTTTTAATTTGTGCCACATCTGGCACTCTGCACATCCTGGTCCTAAAAAATTAACCTCTCTGCGCCCAACTATGGAGTACTTACCAATCGTCTGACATTGCCTGATCAACCAGGGATTCAACTTTAAATCAGTAAAACTCTTGATAGGATCCTCCATTCTCAACGGGGAAGTGAATATGTATCACTGTTTGTTGGTTTGTTCATGTATGACCTGAATCACCAGTATATCCAAGGAGTGTGTCTCAGGTCATTAGATTGCATATTTTACAATCACCTTTAAGTACTGATTTTAGAACTTTTCTTTACAGGGTCTCCACTCCAAATTTTAAAAAATCACTAGATTCGAGGGAAAAAAATCACTAGATTTGACTTGAAAATCACTAGATTTCTAAAGAATCAGTAAAAGTCTTGATAGGATCCTTCATTCTCAACGGGGAAGTGAATATTTATCACTGTTTGTTCATGTATGACCTGAATCACCAGTATATCCCAGGAGTGTGTCTCAGGTCATTAGATTGCATATTTTACAATCACCTTTACTGATTTTAGAACTTTTCTTTGGCTTTGGCTTAGGAACTTTTTTGCACTTTTTTAAGCACATTGTTGACTTTTGAAAATTTGAATTTTCGCGGGCGAAACTAATCATTGTGCCTTGTTGCCACATCTACAAAAATTTGCCGTCTTTTTGCATTCTTAGTGGTCCAGCGAACTCACCCAAAGGCTCTCAGAGGGCCAATCGAACCCAAAATGCATTTAGAAAAATTCGCTTCATGTGAAAGCATTTTTCCTTAGATGTTTAATCGAAATTGGACAAATTATTCCAATGTTTATAGTGGACCAAAGGAAACATTGTCGAGTTAAAACTTCGTTCAATTAACCAGCCCAAAGTATTCTTTCACGTTATTTTTTGATACAAAGACTAACCTTAGTGGAACTTTTTTTTTTTTTTTTAATATCTTCTCAAGAAATTTTCCTCAATCCAATTTTCATAAGGTTCTTCTGGGACCTTTCTCTGTATTAGACCACATAGAAATTACAATTGTTATCTTCTACTCTTGTTTCAGGAACTCTAAGAAATGAGTTGGAGAAACTGACTGTGTGTAAATCAAGTAATATTAAATCCCCCTGTGATATCCTTCTCTGTGATCAAGTACACAAAACCATCAATCCCGGTCTAATCTGGAAGGTTGATGTACCAGGTTGAGTTGAGACAGGATATTGTTTTTTTTAGTTTGGCATGGGAGTGGTAACTTAAAAACGAGGTTACCCTATAATAACCAGGGTCACTGCTTGTTTGTGCCAGTTCCTTTGGTAGCAATATTCCACGGTTGTGACTTTTGCACAAGTACCGATTTGTCTATTCATATTTTTTTGTAACATTACCAGTTTACTATTTTGTGTTTTCTAATACCCAGTTACTTTGTTTATTTCTAGATGACGTTTGTAGCTTCCATGCGTCAGCTTGAAGAGAGGCATGTGGCCAACAAGATTGAACTCATGGTATGGTCCAATAAAATGGACTTGCTAGAATTTGTCTATTCATATTTGTAACATTACCAGTTTACCATTTTGTGTTTTCTAATACCCAGTTACTTTGTTTATTTCTAGATGACATTTGTAGCTTCCATGCGTCAGCTTGAAGAGAGGCATGTGGCCAACAAGATTGAACTCATGGTATGGTCCAATAAAATGGACTTGCTAGCATTCTCCAATACAAAAGGAGAAGTGGCTCTGCATCGACTGAATTGGCAACGGGTTTGGCTTCTTGCTCCACCTATCGAGAATGCCCACGTAGACGGGTTGATGTGGAGACCAGATGGAAAAGTCATAGCTATTGCTTACAGCACTTGTGAGTATGAAAGTATAGTAGTCTCTGCTCAGTAATATTCATTAACTTTCTCTCTAAGTATCTTGAATTAAAAAATTAAAATGGCGTCAAACTAAGTAGACTTGTTAAATAGAATCTTTTTATTTTTATTTTAGGTATGGTAGAGTAAAGTTAATGACATGGGTCTTGTCCAAAAAACAAAGAGAGTAGAAAGACAGGATAGTAGAAAGTTAGTTGTTCTGAGAATGTACCTTATCTGGTTAGGATAAATTCTGCCCTGGATGGGAGGCAGGTGCACTGCCCTCCAAACTAAGTAGTACTGAGTAATTTGTATTTTTGTGCTAAGTTCCTTTTTTTTTTATATCTGAATTCTTAAAACTAATTGCCATATTTCTCTTCTTTCCTAGTGCGAGTATTATTGATCAATGTTGAAAACAAAGAGGTACTTCACACAATCATCATACCAAGCAGAGTGAGTGTAATGTCATGGCCCCAGGAGAAAGAGAAAGATGTTACCAATAACCTATTGAATAAGGTGAGTCACAAGGCTTAATAGAGAACGAAGATTTTTTCCAAGTCACTAAATAAATTATCTTTTCATATTCATTTTCTTTCACACAGTCCAAAAATATTTTTGAAAAGAAAAGCTCCTTTTTGTATTTAACCTAACCCTATAATAACACTAAAAACTCCTTCTTGTGTTTAACCTACCCCATAATAATAACCAGGGTCACTGCTTGTTTGTGCCAGTTCCTTTGGTAGCAATATTCCACGGTTGTGACTTTTGCACAAGTACCAATTTGTCATTTGGGCTGTATAATGTAGCTCAGATTGAAACTAACATACATCTCCCTCGAGGTAATGGATTAATTATTTCTTCTTTCCTTCTTTCTAGCCTTTTCCTATTTAAATAGGGTCGGCGTTGATTGATAATGGTTTGATAAACAATGTGTAATGCGGTTATTTGGTTTCTTTGTAGCCAGCCTAGTTTGCTGAGAAGGTAGCGCGTAAGCCTTGTAGGCGCTAGGTTGTGGGTTCGATTACCACCACACGGGGCAAACTTTATCCTAAAAACCTGAACAGATAAGTAAGTTTCGTTCTTGGAATGGCCGTCTTCTCTTCAATATTGCAGTACGATAAGATCACCCTCCGTACAGGTTCTCTTTATCAATACTGACCACACGAGTCTAATGTAGCAGTTCTTCCATTGCTACGAAATACGGCGGTAAAACACTCATCTTGCAGATAAAAGTACCAATAAATAACCCCGATTGTCTCTTTTCTTCATACACAAAAAGGTCACTCAGAGGCTTAGGTGTAAGGGCAAACAGCCCTAGAGGATGAGTTAAGCTTCTACAAATCTCTTCTCTCTTTTCCCAGGTCACCTGTGTGAGAAAATCCTCGGCTGTGAGCTCTCCAAAGACCTACGCCACCTGTTTGTCACCGTCCTGGTCACCTCCAAAGCCACCCAGAATATTAAACTCCTCACTCTAGACACCAAACCCCTTCATGACCGATCCAAAGAACTTCACACTCTCTCTATCAAATACGGACATATCCTATCCCTCCTCGATTATCTCAGCAATACAATGAGCAACTTGAAAGAAACCTGGGAGAACATTTTGCTCAAAGAGATGCAACTTAAGTTGAGCAACTACGCGAGTTTGCAACCCCCTGGACAGTTGGCGACGGATTTTCTGGAGCTCCTTGTGTTTGGAACCCCTTCTGAGTCTCTCGAGAGATTCCTCGTACGGGATTTGTGTGATAAGAGCATCAAGAAATTAGGTGAGTAGATTATTATAATTATCAAATCAATCATGAATCTTTGTGGTAAAGCAAAGAGCTTTTTCACAACATTTGTGGGTATCACAGCATTACTAAGTGCCTCATTTACTATTAATTTTCATCTACTAGTATCATCATTTTACACTGGTAATGCCGCCTCTGGTCGCTACTCGGTTACTATTAATTTTCATCTACTCGTTTCATTATTTACACTGGTAATGCCGCCTCTGGTCGCTACTCGGTTACTATTAATATTCATCTACTAGTATCATCATTTTACACTGGTAATGCCGCCTCTGGTCGCTACTCGGTTACTATTAATTTTCATCTACTAGTATCATCATCATGAATCTTTGTGGTAAAGCAAAGAGCTTTTTCACAACATTTGTGGGTATCACAGCATCACTAAGTGCCTCATTTACTATTAATTTTCATCTACTCGTATCATTATTTACACTGGTAATGCCGCCTCTGGTCGCTACTCGGTTAAAGTAGGTATGTATTCTGTGCCCCCATTTAGCACAGAATACATATTTTTGTATGTATTCTATGAATGGGGGTACATCCCAATAAAAATAGACAAAAAAAAAAAAAAAAAAAAAAAATTGGTTCGAGTTATTTACACTGGTAATGCCGCCTCTGGTCGCTACTCGGTTCAAGTAGGTACTCAATTGGTTCGAGTGTTCGGGAATCGAACTCGCGGCCTAGCGCTTACAAGGCATTTATCTTTAAACCAATGTTTGTTTCGAAAATAACGTCAATACCTGTCTAATATCCACATTTCTCTACATTTCAGGCAATGTTATCGAGCTCAATTGCCTCAATATGCAGAGGTTGATATTAAAACACCTCTATTCGTTCGGTCAGAATCTGGCCTATCACATCAGTGAACTCAGAGGCATGTCAAAGCTAGCCACCTTCTCCTCGCTAGGACTTAAAGAAGAGGTAAGCCAGATTTTCAGTCAGATTTCTTTATTTCTATTTTAAGAGTTTTTTTAAGACAATTATTTATTTATTTAAAGGAGTTTTAACAATAAAGTCCTACCTCTAAGAGGTTTGAAATAGGAAAATGTAACAACGGAGGTCTTGTCCTGAAATTGATGGGAGGAGGACAGAATTGGAGAAAGCCGGCCGTTCTGAGAGCGAGCCTCATCTATTTAGGATAAAGTTCGCCCCAGGCGGGAATTGAACCCTTGACCGAGCACTTACAAGGTAGGTATAAGTACGTTACTTTTCAAGCTAACTAATCTGGTTCATTGGTCATTAAGCTAATGTTTAAAATCGCAACGCATGGTTTTCTCCTATCCTGTCGTTTTCTCTTCGATTTTGGAACTAAAAGACCTCAACAGATACAATCCCTTTCCTTCTATTAAATATTTTTTAAGTTAAATTAAAGAGGATATAACCTCAACAGTTACAGATCCCTCTATTAAACCTCAAAAAAAAAAAAAAAAAAAAAAAAAAAAAAAAAATCTAGCTTGGTTGGTAGTGCGTCTACCTTATAAACACTAGGCCGCGGGTTCGATTCACGCCCGGGGCGGATTTCATCCTGGATGGATAATGTTCGTTCTCAGAACAGCTGGCTTTCTCCTATCCTGTCTTCCTTCTATCTTCGATTTCGAGATGATGAGACCTTGGCAGTTACAAAAAACAAACAAATTGTGATTCTGGCCATTAGAAAGAAAAGAAAATGAAGGAATCACTTACTTATTGGCAAAGTCCACCTGTAGAAGACCCCGTTGGTTTTCTATCATCCCTTCCGAGGAGATAAACAAGTCAGGCAGTTTCCGTCTGGAGTCTCCCCAATGGGGAAGTTGACTATGGGGTAAGTAGCGTCTTGAGTAGGTCACTAAACCTGTAGGGTCTGAAAACAAGGAAAATCCTCGATGAAAACAGTCTAAATCATAGCTCAAGAAATGTAGCCTCTGTGACTACTTGACTAGTGGGTATCACACTAGGCTTGCATACTGGAGGTTGTGGGTTCCATTCCCCCTGGGGTCGAATTTTTTTCTGCCCTGTGCTTGGAGTTTGAGGTGCACTCAGCCCCGTGCGTCATTACCAGTGTAAAAAACATTAATGGCACATGGACATTGACAAAAGGTGTGAAAAGGCTTTACCAAGATAAAACATTCTTATGAAAAAATTAAAATTGAACATACCTTTAGTGGTAACTCGAACGAAATAGTTGATCAAACACTTCAGCTTCTCACTAACACACGAACTTTGGGCTTGGAATAGTCTGAAAAATAAATAGATTAAATAAAAATATTTATTATTTTATTTTGTCAAGGGTCTAGCTCTATGTTTACCTTGCCCTAGGGATCAATTTATTTTAAAGTACACGAACAGAATTTGTCCTCCTTTTTGTGCAATAAAAGAAAAAATTGTGACTTTACCTGCTAAAGTTAATGCAAGGGAAGTTGGCATATTGGGACTCGGGTTGGTTCGAGTTCCTACGAGGATATGTACACAAGAATGCATTGGCTAACAAAGACGCTATCTGTAACTGAGACAGTGTGATGGAATGATTGGAATGGGCTTTAAGCAGAGGAATACCACACTGGAGAACATTGGGTAGACGCAGGGCGAGGCTGATGATCTTGGGTAGGAGCTGCTTGAAGAAGATGTCCGTTTCTAGCTGATCTAACTCCTGAAATTGAAGAAGTTGTTTTACGTCAATAAACCTGCCTCAGTGACACAGTGCTCAAAATGCTCGCCTGGTAAAAGGAGGGCACAAGCTCAATCCCAGCCAAGGCATGGAATTTTATCACAATAAAATTATAATATTTAAGAAATGGACCACATTAAAATGGAGCTCCAAGGGTTAGGTGGTAGAGAACGCCATCAACATTAAGAGACAAAAAAAACCAGATGTTTCTATCTCAACTAGGAA
This sequence comes from Diaphorina citri, assembly GCF_000475195.1. Lineage (NCBI taxonomy): Eukaryota > Metazoa > Arthropoda > Insecta > Hemiptera > Psyllidae > Diaphorina > Diaphorina citri. Next base: position 89,334 of record NW_007377727.1, read on the forward strand.
AAAAAAAGAAAATAAATTAAAAGCGAGGGAACAATTTCATGTGTGACATGAAGCCTACCACAAATCGCTTTTCGGAGGTTTCATGTCTCACATGAATCCTACCGTATTTGAAAGAAATGTTTTGTTTACGTCTGACTGTAACAACAACGCTTAAGGTTCATGTGGGACATGAATCCTACCGTTGGAGCGATTTTGATGAAATTGATTCTGTACGCAAAAGGTTAAACATGAGATCATGGAGGGTGCATGTAAACCACAGTATAAAAAATGTGTCGGACAGGGACACACTTTAATAAATTTTCTATGTTTTCAATTTCAGCTCCCAGTGAGTCCTGACAGTGTTCCAAAACCCTACAGGAAGCATACAGATGAGACGTGGACCAAGCATCATGTCCATTTACCTTTCTCCCAGAAAAGTCTTATTCAATTAGAAGAGGTAAAATTCTGCCCTAGATAATAATTGAAACAATATGTACAATTGTACATCTAGGACTTATGTAGGACCGGTACCTACTATTAAAAATTAAATAAATAAATAAATAATCAACTCAGGGTCATCAATGTTATTTTCAGTGGTCAAAACATTGTCAGGAAAGTCTGCTCTGGTTGGGATTCAAACCCACATTCTCCAACTGATGAGAATGCTGTGGAACCCTTGATAAGAATTTCATAAGTTTTTTTTTTTATAAATTTTAAAAAGACAATTGAGATTCGAAATTTTTAAAAATTTTAAAATTTATAATTTAATTTGTGAAGATTCTTTTCTAAATAATTATTCCGATAATTATTTGCATTTATTTTTTTTTTTACTTTCTTTTATTTAATTTTCTTTCATTGTTAGACTTTTTCTTAAACTGATGAGAGTGCTGTGGAACCCTTGATAAGAATTTCATATTTTTTTTTTACTTTCTTTTATTTAATTTTCTCTCATTGTTAGACTTTTTCTCTCATTTCTTTCCTCTTCTTTCATTTCAGAATACTGTGAGGAAGCGTTGGGAAGTGATACAGGAAGCTTTGCTCCGTCCCATCACCAATAGTAAACAATTAGAGGAAGTCATTTGTTCCTACAATAACAAGAAATGGAAATTCCCTGCTCTGCACTATTTGTTTCGAACGGTGAGAAAATTTTCATTCCCTGTGAAGTTCTATTTTTATCCAAGCATTAATTTGAATTTTAAAACATAGGGAATTGACACTTTATTTGAAGGCAACCATGGGGTGAGCTTAATGTTGATGGCGTTCTCTACCACCTAACCCTTGGAGCTCCATTTTAATGTGGTCCATTTCTTAAATATTTGTTCTATTTTTATCCAAGCATTAATTTGAATTTTAAAACATAGGTAATTGACACTTTATTTGAAGGCACAACCATGGGGTGAGCTTAATGTTGATGGCGTTCTCTACCACCTAACCCTTGGAGCTCCATTTTAATGTGGTCCATTTCTTAAATATTATAATTTTATTGTGATAAAATTCCATGCCTTGGCTGGGATTGAGCTTGTGCCCTCCTTTTACCAGGCGAGCATTTTGAGCACTGTGTCACTGAGGCAGGTTTATTGACGTAAAACAACTTCTTCAATTTCAGGAGTTAGATCAGCTAGAAACGGACATCTTCTTCAAGCAGCTCCTACCCAAGATCATCAGCCTCGCCCTGCGTCTACCCAATGTTCTCCAGTGTGGTATTCCTCTGCTTAAAGCCCATTCCAATCATTCCATCACACTGTCTCAGTTACCACTATGTCACTGAGACAGGTTTATTGACGTAAAACAACTTCTCCAATTTCAGGAGTTAGATCAGCTAGAAACGGACATCTTCTTCAAGCAGCTCCTACCCAAGATCATCAACCTCGCCCTGCGTCTACCCAATGTTCTCCAGTGTGGTATTCCTCTGCTTAAAGCCCATTCCAATCATTCCATCACACTGTCTCAGTTACAGATAGCGTCTTTGTTAGCCAATGCATTCTTGTGTACATATCCTCGTAGGAACTCGAACCAACCCGAGTCCCAATATGCCAACTTCCCTTGCATTAACTTTAGCAGGTAAAGTCACAATTTTTTCTTTTATTGCACAAAAAGGAGGACAAATTCTGTTCGTGTACTTTAAAATAAATTGATCCCTAGGGCAAGGTAAACATAGAGCTAGACCCTTGACAAAATAAAATAATAAATATTTTTATTTAATCTATTTATTTTTCAGACTATTCCAAGCCCAAAGTTCGTGTGTTAGTGAGAAGCTGAAGTGTTTGATCAACTATTTCGTTCGAGTTACCACTAAAGGTATGTTAAATTTTAATTTTTTCATAAGAATGTTTTATCTTGGTAAAGCCTTTTTACACCTTTTGTCAATGTCCATGTGCCATTAATGTTTTTTACACTGGTAATGACGCACGGGGCTGAGTGCACCTCAAACTCCAAGCACAGGGCAGAAAAAAATTCGACCCCGGGGGGAATGGAACCTACAACCTCCAGTATGCAAGCCTAGTGTGATACCCACTAGTCAAGTAGTCACAGAGTCTACATTTCTTGAGCTATGATTTAGACTGTTTTCATCGAGGATTTTCCTTGTTTTCAGACCCCACAGGTTTAGTAACATACTCGAGACGCTACTTACCCCATAGTCAACTTCCCCATTGGGGAGACTCCAGACAGAAACTGCCTGACTTGTTTATCTCCTCGGAGGGGATGATAGAAAACCAACGGGGTCTTCTACAGGTGGACTTTGCCAATAAGTAAGTGATTCCTTCAGCCAGCTGTTCCGAGAACGAACATTATCCATCCAGGATGAAATCCGCCCCAGGCGTGAATCGAACCCGCGGCCTCGTGTTTATAAGGCAGACGCACTACCAACCAAGCTATCTAGGCTTTCAGGCAGAGTTTAAACCTCGTTTTTATTATTTCTCTCCTACATAGCGAAGTTCTTCCTTCTGTTCTCGCAGAAAATATTTGAGCGCTCTCAGGAAGCGTTGTGCGAACATTTTCACCGTACTGCACGTCGTTTTCAAACTACCCAATGCTTCCCCATTCTGAGCGTGAGCTGTGAACTGTTGTAGCGCACTCACAATGCATCTATCGTATGCTTTCAATTTCACTCTCACGTAAATGTGGCCCACGAGCGTGCCGGTAGTTGAGTTGTTCAGTGGGAGGTGATTGGTGAAAACTTGTGACCTTGGATAGGGGATGTTTGATTGTTGAGTTAGGAGATGGAATGCTGGCGCTATGTTTGTTGACGCTAAAAACTGGTATGTCAGACCAAACTGGTTAGGTACGTTTGGAGCCATTTTATTGGTTGAGTTTATCTTCAATTCATTTAATGATTTTGGATCACTCTTGGCTGAATTTTGACCCAACTGGTTGAATGAATCTTGATTAATCTTATTGGTTAAATTAATATCTCTCTGTTTGGACAAGTTTAGAGTTTTAATGATTTTGGATCACTCTTATTGGCTGAATTTTGACCCAACTGGTTGAATGAATCTTGATTAATCTTATTGGTTAAATTAATATCTCTCTGTTTGGACAAGTTTAGAGCAATCTTATTGGTTGAGTTTATCTTCAACTGGTTGAATGAATCTTGATCAATCGGATTGTTAGAGTTGGATAGGAGGATGTTAAGAATGAAGTGTTTTTGATACGTTTCTAGGTCGGAGTTTCGGACGAGGAAGATTTGTGGTTTTCCTGAAAAAGTAAAGGGGTAGAAGGAAAACAGGATAGGAGAAAGCCAGCCGTTCCGAGAACAAACCTTATCTGTTCGGATAAAATCCGCCCCGGGCTTGAATTGAACCCGCGACCTAGCACTCATAAGGCATACGCGCTATTACTCTCAAATAAAAAGAGAACTTGGTAATTATTCAGAAGCCACGGCAATGAAAAAGAAAGCTTCCTTACTTATCCCTATAGTAACACTATAAAAGTATAACAAGTTTCCATTGACGTGACTTCTGAGCAAGTACCGAGAGTTAAAATTTCCTTTTATTAAACTAAATATTAATTAACAAAGCATTAACTTCATTTCCCAGAAAACTTACCAATTGCACAGTTCGTGTCGTACCGTTATTGAAATCCGCATTTCGTCCTCCACTTTCTCTCGTCACTCTAACGAACGGGAAATTCAGGAATTGTACCCATGCAACGAACGAGTTAGAATCGGGACCATTTTTGTCCCGCTTAGTCCAGGTGAATCGGTCGAATTCAAACTCTATTGAGTAAATTCGCACGAGAAGGAAGACAGGATAGGAGAAAGCCAGCTGTTCCGAGAACGAACATTATCCATCCAGGATGAAATCCGCCCCAGGCGTGAATCGAACCCGCGGCCTCGTGTTTATAAGGTATGTAAAAACTGTAGAAAACTCCAGTAATGATAAAATAGTGAAGAATACTCAAGATATGTTCAGTGAAGATGAAGATAGTGTGAGTGAACCAAGCAGGAAATCTGACAGTAAAAACAACAATGTCAATAACGAAAGTAAACTCACACGATGTAAAAACTGTAGAAAACTTCAGTAATGATAAAATAGTGAAGAATACTCAAGATATATTCAGTGAAGATGAAGATAGTGTGAGTGAACCAAGCAGGAAATCTGACAGTAAAAACAACAATGTCAATAACGAAAGTAAACTCACACAAGCGAATAAAAGGAATAGCTGTGATACTAGTCTTAATAAATCCACAAACAAAACCAACACATCCGTAAATGATACATCAGGCATTGGAGAATCCGAGGAGATTAAATTGTTTAAGAGAATTCAACGAAATAGTTGGGCTGATTTGGAACGTTCAAGGAAAGACATGAAATGTGACGAACTAGAGAAAGAAATTCAAATTATGGACACAAGTGATGATCTCAGTAATAATGGACCAGGACCCAATGATTCTCCGAAAATAAGAAAAACTGATAAGAATAATGCAGCTCGTTCGAAAAATAGGAAAATAACAGACTATTTCAGCAAAGAAATTAGAAAGTGAAATGAGTAAGCCATGTTGAATTCTTGCCTAACAAGAAATACAACCCATCTTTAAGATGTCTAGCAATATCTACGACAAGCTAAGTGTTTCTTTTAGAGAAAACTTCCTTCACTCTGTTTTCTAATAAATCTTCTAATAGCATTTTCAAACATTTAGCTAAAACCCCATAAAATGGATTTATTGAAAACTTCATACAAACTTTGAACACTTTGAAACTTGGTAATTCGTTGAAACTTATAGAGAACACACGTCTTCATCAAAAAGTTTGTCCATTTATTAATGTTGGCTTTGAAAAAGTTCGCGATGATGGAGAACATTTTTTCCTTCTTTTTAATGTTGAAAGCATGGCTATGAATATTAATTAAATTTAAAAATTAAGACTAGGGGGGATTGCTTTTCTATGACTTTACAATTGGTTATTGTCTAATCAAGCGTCTTTACAAGACGTCTTCAGATATGGTCATGTTTCCCATATTTATTATTCCTCATTCTTACCTAAAAATTGAAACTTATAGAGAACACAAGTCTTCATCAAAAAGTTTGTCCATTTATTAATGTTGGCTTTGAAAAAGTTCGCGATGATAGAGAACATTTTTTCCTTCTTTTTAATGTTGAAAGCATGGCTATGAATATTAATTAAATTTAAAAATTAAGACTAGGGGGAATTGCTTTTCTTTGATTTTACAATGGTTATTGTCTAATCAAGCGTCTTTACAAGACGTCTTCAGATATGGTCATGTTTCCCATATTTATTATTCCTCATTCTTGCCTAAAAATATTCTTCCTCTGATTCTGTTCCTGTACTGGGAAATTTTATTTACAACTTTTTCTAAGAGAAAACTTTTTACTGTTTTAATTCTTACTCATAAGTTTAGTTTGATAGCGCATTTGATTTTATTTGTTTTTTAAATAATGAAGTATAATTTCATGAAAATTTCAGACATTTTAATTTTCATATTTAATTTAGTCCATTGTTTGTGCTTTTTTGTTAATATTTTTTTCTTTAGAATTGAAAAAATATCTACATGTTTCGGTAGGTACTATTGTATTGCAAAGTAGCATGACTGTTGTAAATTGAAAGTCCTTGTCTTTAAAACAATATCTCTCCCAAAAACCATTCATTTTATGTGAGGACATCTGGAGCTGTGAAACATTCCCTTGGAAGAAGTTCAATTCCCAAAGAAAATAAAAATACATGTTATTGACAAAATAGATTGTACGACTTAAGTACACATAAATGAGTAATGTATTTACTTGACATGTAAGAACATCTGGAGCTGTGAAACATTCCCTTGGAAGAAGTTCAATTCCTAAAGAAAATAAAAATACATGTTATTGACAAAATAGATTGTACGACTTAAGTACACATAAATGAGTAATGTATTTACTTGACATGTAAGTATGTAAGATTTCATTCATTGAATACAATAGAGTAGGTAGGTAATGTAATATTGATAAGTATTTAGATGAAGATGTAATAAATATTTACAGATCAGGTAATTTAGAAGCCATGGTCATAGTGGTTCCTTCCTTACTCGAACCTAAATGTATTTTGTTTTTCTATTCACAAACTTTGCGAACTGACTGTTGACTTGTTTAGCACTCACTTTCATAATCTATTCTTTGTGGTAATTTATTTTCTCATTTCTCTTTCTCTCTGCCTTTCTCCCACTTTTTTCCAATTCCGTTTCGAAGAACTAGGATTTCTCTTTTCTCATCGATCAAAATATCCGGCCCTAAGGACCAGAACTTTTTTTGCCAAAATATCCGGCCCTAAGGACCAGAACTTTTTCTTCATCGAAATATCCGGCCCTAAGGACCATAAATTTTCTTGATCAAAATATCCGGCCCTAAGGACCAGAATTTTTCTTGATCAAAATATCCGACCCTAAGGACCAGAACTTTTTCTTCATCGAAATATCCGGCCCTAAGGACCAGAATTATTTCATCTCAATCCTAACCTCACCTATATCCTTTCTTTCCTTCAACTCAATTCCCCTCTCTCGTTATTTCCTTCAATTCAATTCCCCTCTTTCGTTCTTTCCTTCAACTCAGTTCCCCTCTCTCGCGTCATATCCAGGTGTAGCTTATATTTCCTTGTCAGGAGCCGCCTACGCCGTCCCCGTTTCTCTTCTTGGCCAGCACTTTTCGTCGGTCCTTGAACCCCTTGGCTCGGTTGGGGTACTCCACGGCCGTCAGTTCAGAGACCTCGGTGTAGGACGGTTGCCGTGATATGTGCTGCGTGCTGCCTGCGAACAGAATCGAACAGATGAGGGTTAGTTAATTTAATTGAGATTTATTATTACCTTTTTTTTTATAGAAGGGACTGTAACTGCCAAGGTCTTATCGTCCCAAAATCGAAGAGAGAAGGAAGACAGGATAAGAGAAAGCCAACCGTTCCGAGAACGAACATCATCCGTTTAGGATAAAATTCGCGCCGGGCGGGAATCGCACCCGCGGCCTAGCGCTCAAAAGGCAGATGCAATACCAACCAAGCTAACTAGGCTGGCTACCTTCTACAGAGCGTTTTTGGGGAAATTTAATTTATAACCATTTGCTTTGTCCAAACAGAGCTACGAAATAATTTACAACACACTTCAGAATAAACTATAACTCTGCTAACGAGGGCATTTGTCTTTGAGGATTACCAGCAGTTCACAGAGGCCCTTATTGTATCAGGTAAGCTCAAAGCTCCTAAGTATTAATATAAGAGAACCCTATAGAGATAGAGAATGTGTCTTAATTTACAAGCAACACCTAAAGATGGTGTGTCCTGAATTTCAAGAAAACCCTGTAGATTGTGTGCCTTATTTTATTATTACATATTATTTTTTTAAGGGGTTTGATAGAACTATAACTACTAAGGTCTTATCGTCCCGAAATCGAAGAGAGAAGGAGGACAGGGTGGGGAAAAGCCAGCCGTTCGAGAACGAACATTGTGCGTTCAGGATAAAATCAGCCCTGGGCGGGAATCGAACCCGCGGCCTAGCGCTTACAAGGCAGACACCAGCAGTTGCATATTTAAGTTGCCCAAGCAAGCCCCCCCAGCAAAGCCCTAAAACTTGTGGATAGCCAAACTGACCATTAATAACATTCTCATTCCAAATTTATGACACTCAAAAGAACTCCATTCATAAGCCTAGCAAAATCCTGTGATTTCTCCTCACACCATATGAAGCGAGTTATTTCCTCATTTGTATCGTACATATCAAGCGCGGTTATGTTTTCAGTGCCCCACTTGAAGTCCAGATTAAGTACCACAGGCAGATGATCCGAAGTTAGAAAGTCCGCGGAGACAGTGAGGTCCACTACATCCGAGCATAACTCCATGTTGGTCCATACCAGGTCTACCACACTGTTACCAACTGTGGGAACGAGAAAGCCAGCCTTTCCGAGAACAAACCTTATCTGTTCGGATAAAATCCGCCGCGGGCTTGAATTGAACCCGCGACCTAGCACTCATAAGGCATACGCGCTATTACTCTCAAATAAAAAGAGAATTTGGTAATTATTCAGAAGCCACGGCAATGAAAAAGAAAGCTTCTTAACTTATCCCTATAGTAACACTATAAAAGTATAACAAGTTTCCATTGACGTGACTTCTGAGCAAGTACCGAGAGTTAAAATTTCCCTTTATGAAACTAAATATTAATTAACAAAGCATTAACTTCATTTCCCAGAAAACTTACCAATTGCACAGTTCGTGTCGTACCGTTATTGAAATCCGCATTTCGTCCTCCACTTTCTTTCGTCACTCTAACGAACGGGAAATTCAGAAATTGTACCCATCCAACGAACGAGTTAGAATCGGGACCATTTTTGTCCCGCTTAGTCCAGGTGAATCGGTCGAATTCAAACTCTATTGAGTAAATTCGCACACCATTGTTCATATTTTCAGTTTTTTTTTCCTTCTTCTTCTTCTTTTAAAACGGAGAATTTAGGTCATTTAAAATCCTCCAGCCTGTGGACGAAATGAGGCGATGAATCTACTGGACTATGAGAATGGCTATTAAACTATTAATCTTTCACTAAGCTAGCCTAGTTAACTTGGAGGGTTATTATTATTATTATTAAACACTTTTCCGAGGTTCGTTCTCGGAACGGGTGACTTTCTCCTATCCTGTCTTCCTTCCCTCTTCGCTTCCGTCATAGATGAAATTTGTATCCAGCAACCTTGTCAAGAGAGGTATAGGTAGGTATATAAATCAATCTTTTATTAGACGAACTGCTCAACTATTGAGTTGCCAATTGACACAGTATACTAAAGTCAGACACAAATGTCCTAAATGTATTTTGTTTTTCAAGAATATTCACAAACTTTGCGAACTGACTGTTGACTTGTTTAGCACTCACTTTCATGATCTATTCTTTGTGGTAATTTATTTTCTCATTTCTCTTTCTCTCTGCCTTTCTCCCACTTTTTTCCAATTCCGTTTCGAAGAACTAGGAATGAAATTTGTATCCAGCAACCTTGTCAAGAGAGGTATAGGTATATAAATCAATCTTTTATTAGACGAACTGCTCAACTATTGAGTTGCCAATTGACACAGTATACTAAAGTCAGACACAAATGTTATAAATTACAAAGCATTAATTTGGCGATGGGATTAGTACACAAACTAAGGACAAAGATTAAAACCTAGTACAAAGGTCAATGGGTAACTTCTTTTTTTAACAATTTATGAGACTTATTTTTTTATGGAGTTCATCGAATTGTAGATCTATTCGGGTATTGATCTAATGTTCGTTTTATACCTATTGTTGTTCGTGTCACCAGATTTGTCGGAGGTGGAGTGCTAGGCTACGGAGGAGTTCAAGAAGAGATCCGGTTTGTCATCTGTCCTGAACTCATAGTGGCTCAGTTGTTCACGGAATGTTTGAACTCTACAGAGGCCCTTATTGTATCAGGTAAGCTCCTAAGTATTAATATAAGAGAACCCTATAGAGATAGAGAATGTGTCTTAATTTACAAGAAACACCTAAAGATGGTGTGTCCTAAATTTCAAGAAAACCCTGTAGGTTGTGTGCCTTATTTTATTATTACATAATATTATTTTTTTAAGGGGTTTGATAGAGAGAACTGTAACTGCTAAGGTCTTATCGTCCCGAAATCGAAGAAAGGAGGACAGGGTGGGAAAAAGCTAGCCGTTCGAGAACGAACATTGTGCGTTCAGGATAAAATCAGCCCTGGGCGGGAATCGAACCCGCGGCCTAGCGCTTACAAGGCAGACGCTCTACCCTCCAAGCTAACTAGGCTGGCAATTGCTGCACTTTTTTTTTTAAAATAAATAAAATTCTCTAGAAATTCTTTTAATTTCGTCTCCATGTTTCAGGTGTAGAGCGGTACAACGATTACGAAGGGTACTCGCGTAGTTTTACATGGACAGGAAACTATAAAGATCCGACACCCAGTAAGGACCAGAACTTTTTTTGAAAAAATATCCGGCCCTAAGGACCAGAACTTTTTTGCCAAAATATCCGGCCCTAAGGACCAGAACTTTTTCTTCATCGAAATATCCGGCCCTAAGGACCATAACTTTTCTTGGTAAAAAAATATCCGGCCCTAAGGACCAGAATTTTTCTTGATCAAAATATCCGACCCTAAGGACCAGAACTTTTTCTTCATCGAAATATCCGGCCCTAAGGACCAGAATTATTTCATCTCAATCCTATCCTCACCTATATCCTTTCTTTCCTTCAACTCAATTCCCCTCTCTCGTTCTTTCCTTCAACTCAATTCCCCTCTCTCGTTCTTTCCTTCAACTCAGTTCCCCTCTCTCGTTCTTTCCTTCAACTCAGTTCCCCTCTCTCGCGTCATATCCAGGTGTAGCTTATATTTCCTTGTCAGGAGCCGCCTACGCCGTCCCGACACCCAGCGATATCTATGGACGTAAACTGTGTACTGTTCTAGCTATTGACGCGGTCAATGTAGCGCGTAATCCTAAGGCCCAATACTCACTGAGGTCGATTGAACGAGAACTGAATAAGGTGCGTAGTCTTTAAATATGATAAACTTTGGATTTCGGGGGGATAGGGATTTTTTCCTCCACAGCAACTTTAGGGATATTGTATCTCTCGCAGAAGTCGCAGAAAAAATTGAACACCCATCCTAAGTAATGTTTAGCATGCTAAGTAAAATAGACAAATGATCATCGTGAAATCAGCAAATCAGGTTCTCTCTAAAAGGGCTTATCAGGTTTTCAATCTTATTGGAGGAGTATTAATAAAAAGTTATAAAATATGAATGAAAATCCGACCTCTCTGTTTCAGGCGTACGTAGGTTTCTCATGGGGACAGGAAGATCCGAGTAGACGTGGCAACACTGTAGCTACCGGGAACTGGGGCTTGAAACTGCATTTACAAAATATAAATAAAAATCCGAAATCTCTGTTTCAGGCGTACGTAGGTTTCTCATGGGGACAGGAAGATCCGAGTAGACGTGGCAACACTGTAGCTACCGGGAACTGGGGCTGCGGTGCCTTCAAAGGAGACGTTCAACTCAAAGCGTTGTTGCAAATAATGGCCGCTGGAGAAGCTAGTGCTAGCATCGCTTATTTTACGTTTGGCAACGCCGAACTAACGAACGGCATCTACGACATGTACACGCTGCTAAAGCAATACAGGGTGGATGTGGGAAGATTGTTTACCTTACTAGCTAGTTATGAAAGTCACGTGAGGGATGGAAGTCACGAGAGTATCACCCTGTATGAGTTTCTTTACAATACGGTCGTGTTGAATAATTCCAAACAAGATGGTTCACCCGGTAAATCTTCCGATAAATCACCTGGTAAACAGGGTGACAGCGATGTCAAAACCAAACGAAATACTAGTCCAGATCTTAGTGAGAACTCTATCAGGCCTGGTAATAGTAAAACCACTTGGAGAAATAGTTTAGGATTCAACTGATGGTTCACCCGGTAAATCTTCCGATAAATCACCTGGTAAACAGGGTGACAGCGATGTCAAAATCAAACGAAATACTAGTCCAGATCTTAGTGAGAACTCTATCAGGCCTGGTAATAGTAAAACCACTTGGAGAAATAGTTTAGGATTCAACACTAAAAGTAGTAGTAGTTTTTACAGTAGTGGTACGAGCAGCTTTAGTAATAGAAATAGTATAACCAAGTCAACTACACATAGTCAGAATGGTAGTCATCGGTCATGTGACGTCATAGATAGTAATGACACTATTGATGATATGTTACAGAAAATTGAAGCCAGTGAAGCCGCGCTACTTAGAAAGAAAACGAGTGTTAAGAATATCAACTGCCAAAGTAACATATCTGAGCTTGAAAAGGTATATGCAGGAAATAGTAAAGAAGTGTCAGTAAGGAATAGTAGTCATCGTGAGGTTAGTAGTAGGGTTAACAGGATTGATGTTTTCAATGAGAACTTGAGTGAACCAAATAAACTTCGTCGAGTATTAAGAATATCAACTGTCAAAGTAACATATCTGAGCTTGAAAAGGTATATGCAGGAAATAGTAAAGAAGTGTCACTAAGGAATAGTAGTCATCGTGAGGTTAGTAGTAGGGTTAACAGGATTGATGTTTTCAATGAGAACTTGAGTGAACCAAATAAACTTCGAGAAGTAACTGCTAACAATTCATCTTGTAGTAAAACTACACCAAGCATTAGTCAGAATAGTAGTACTTATTTTACCAATGAAAGATGTAGACAAGATCAAGCTTTCAGTAACATAAATAGAAATGAAAGTAAATCCAATACTATAAGTGCGAGTAAATGTCAAGTTGTAACTAATGGTAATGTACGTATTGATAGTGTAAAGAACAATCAGGATTTTGTGATACAAATCGAAGAAGATGATGAAACAAGTGTAGATAGATGTGTTAGCCCTGATGTTATCAATAGTAGTGTAGCAGAAACGCCTGTCAAAAACACACAAGACCTGTTTAGCAAGAAATGGTCCATTAACTCAACAAAGTCCTCAAATGGAGAGTAAATGTATGGAAAAGAAAGGAGAAGGAAGAAAAATAATGAAAAGGAGAGAAAGACGAAACATAAATATATATCTCTGAATTCTCTGACCTAAAATAGGTACCTAAAATTCCTATGAAAAGGACCACTCCATAAAGGCTTCCCAAATTGTATGAACGCCGTGAAACTTTTGTGAGTATGCAATGTGCCTTGTTCATTAGATAAACTTCAAAAGAAACCTTGTGGATGTAGCTAATGTACAATTTACATAGGTAGAGTGGGTACCTCTTTGTAACCTTTTACATTCTTCTATAGTCTTTTGACATGACCTGTGGTTAGGATAAAAAGCAGTTTTTCTGATAATATAGGATGCACGGTGCACCTTGGACACCCAGCGATATCTATGGACGTAAACTGTGCACTGTTCTAGCTATTGACGCGGTCAATGTAGCGCGTAATCCTAAGGCCCAATACTCACTGAGGTCGATTGAACGAGAACTGAATAAGGTGCGTAGTCATTAAATATGATAAACTTTGGGGTCTGGGCGATAGGGATTTTTTCCTCCACAGCAACTTTAGGGATATTGTATCTCTCGCAGAAAAATTTGAACACCCATCCTAAGTAATGTTTAGCATGCTAAGTAAAATAGTCAAATGCTCATCGTGAAATTAGAAAATCAGGTTCTCTCTAAAAGGGCTTATCAGGTTTTCAATCTTATTCGAGGAGTATTAATAAAAAGTTATAAAATATAAATAAAATTGTCAGCTCCCATGGTGTAGTGGTCACTGCGCTCGCCTTGCACGCGGGAGAGCCGGGTTCGATTCCCGGCGGGGTCAAGAAATTTGCACCATGCAAATGATTGATTCCGTGACTGGCTGTTGCGGGGCCCACTCAGCCTCTACCAGCAGTTGCATATTTATTTTAAGTTGCCCAAGCAAGCCCCCCAGCAAAGCCCTAAAACTTGTGGATAGCCAAACTGACCATTAATAACATTCTCATTCCAAATTTATGACACTCAAAAGAACTCGGTAAGTACAGTAGGTATTCTCTATTTTTTTCCTCAAAATTTTCAACGCGCCTTTCACAATTATTTTCCTAGGCTGAGTTCACCTGAAAAAGGAAATGTCTCCACTAAATTTAATGGCCATAAACACGCTTCCTTTCTCCCCACTAAATCAAGCGCTTCTTCAAAGTTAGAAAACAAAGGCGGAGAGGGGGCACATTAAAACGGATTGGGCGGAAAAAAACTGCTGAAAGAGGGGATGGAAAAACTGTTGGAGGGGGTGAAATAGCTGATGGGGGGGCGAAAATTGCCGAACGGGGACAATAAAAGAAAAAACTTCCAACCCATTTGCTGCTCAGTAATGCCAGCAGGCACGTGAGATGGGAAACAATCTGTGTCTTGGTCATATATTAGAGGACAGCCTCATTATATCTGTCGACATTACCATCTAACTTACCTTGCTATACACATTACCTCCTATGATACACTTTACCTTAGTGTGATACAGTTGATACACACATTACCTATGATATACATCTCGCCGTTATTGTTGAAATTGCAGAAACGGCTTATAACACCTTTTCTTTTGTTGTTATTATTTTTTATTATTACACATTACCTCCTATGATACACCTTACCTTAGTGTGATACACACATTACCTACCTATGATATACATCTCGCCGTTATTGTTGAAATTGCAGAAACGGCTTATAACACCTTTTCTTTTGTTGTTATTATTTTTTATTATTTTACTATTATTATTATTATTTAAGGGGTTTAACGTCATTGTATAAGTACCAAGGACGCTATGGTCTTTAGTGAGACACTAAAGCGGAGGTCGAAATGGCCTAAGTGCGAAAAGCATTGTAGGTTTAAGGAGGTTGTAAGGGGCGAATGTAAATTCCCCCGATTTCATGTAAATTCCCCCGATTTCAAAATTACTTCCTGTAGGGTCATATGTAAATTCCCCCGATTACGAAAAAAAGGTATATGTAAACTCCCCCCGATGATAGAACCTACAGAAAAATATTAAAAACACTTCAATTTCTTACTTTTAGTATAAAATTTATTAAAGGAAAATAAAATGCATACACATTTCATTATTAAAGAAAGCCAAACTAGGATACATGTTTCATTATTAAATAAAAAAGACAAATTAGAATACATACCTACCTACTATTATTATTTAAGGGGTTTAACGTCATTGTATAAGTACCAAGGAGGCACTAAAGGAGGTCGAAATGGCCTAAGTGCGAAAAGAATTGTAGGTTTAAGAAGGTTGTAAGAAACGGTCCATTAACACAACAAAGTCCTCAAATGGAGAGTAAATGTATGGAAAAGAAAGGAGAAGGAAGAGAAATAATGAAAAGGAGAGAAAGACGAAACATAAATAAATATATCTCTGAATTCTCTGACCTAAAATAAAATTCCTATGAAAAGGACCACTCCATAAAGACCAAAGTTCCCAAATTGTATGAACGCCGTGAAACTTTGGTGAGTATGCAATGTGCCTTGTTCATTAGATAAACTTCAAAAGAAACCTTGTGAATGTAGCTAATGTACAATAATTATTTACATCTAGGTAGAGTGGGTACCTACTACCTACAATCTACATACTTTGCAACCTTTTTACATTCTTCTATAGTCTTTTGACATGACCTGTGGTTAGGATAAAAAGCAGTTTTTCTGATAATATAGGATGCACGGTGCACCTTTTTTTCGATCCTTTTTAATCTACGAAAGCTATTGGGGCTGAAAACATTCCCTATCTAGCAAACAGCATCGTTTTTTGTGCTTTGAACCTCGATGCATTTGGTTGCATGAGTTGGAACTACAGGTCATTTTTCATCTTTTATTTCAGGACTACAATTTCATGTTTTCATCTTTTCCGGTATTGTATCCGAAGATAAAACATAAATAGATGTTTGTGGACAAAAGAAAACTAATGGAAAAGAACATGGGAAGAGTTGAAAACAACCACCGTAATATTTGTTTTTGTTTTGTTGTACGTTTATTCCCTCTTCAGTGCTTTGTGGTTGAAATTCGGCAAAGATAAAGAGTATAGATTTTCATAGGTACCTAAATGTAGGAAGTAAAGGTACTCTAAATGATTAAGTAAAGGTACCTACTCTAAATGATTGGATTAACCAACCTTATCCAGCCTAGCTAGCTTGAAAGATAGTGCACCTTGTACGCGCTAAGTTGCGGGTTCGATTCCCGCCAAAGGGAAACTTTTCCTAAACAGGTAAGCTTTGTTATCGGAACGGCTGGCTTTTTCCTATCCTCTCTTCGATTTCGAGACGATTAGACCTCCGCTGTTACAATTCCTTCTATCAAACCTCTTGAAAAAAAATGATGCATTCGGTTGCATGAGTTGGAACTACAGGTCATTTTTCATCTTTTTATTTCAGGACTATTAACAATTTCATGTTTTCATCTTTCCCGGTATTGTATCCGAAGATAAAACATAAATAGATGTTTGTGGACAAAAGAAAACTAATGGAAAAGAACATGGGAAGAGTTGAAAACAACCACCGTAATATTTGTTTTTGTTTGTTCTTTGTTTTGTTGTACGTTTATTTCCTCTTCAGTGCTTTGTGGTTGAAATTCGGCAAAGATACAGAGTGATAGATTTTCATAGGTACCTAAATGTAAGAAGTAAAGGTAGGGACTCTAAATGATTGGATTAACCAACCTTATCCAGCCTAGCTATCTTGAAAGATAGTGCAACTTGTACGCGCTAAGTTGCGGGTTCGATTCCCGCCAAGAGCAAACTTTTCCTAAACAGGTAAGCTTTGTTATCGGAATGGCTGGCTTTTTCCTATCCTCTCTTCGATTTCGAGACGATTAGACCTCCGCTGTTACAATTCCTTCTATCAAACCTCTTGAAAAAAAAAGTAGGTACCTAAAATTCACATTAGATTTTGGGACGGATCAAATATTCGGTTGTAAAATACCTACGTGGAAGGCAACAGAGATCCGAAGAGGGTATGGCCTAGTGCCTAACACGCTTTTTCTTTCCTATCTCATTCTCTCATGATATATTGTAGGTACCTAAAATTTACATTAGATTTTGGGCCGGATCAAATATTCGGTTGTAAAATACGTGGAAGGCAACAGAGATCCGAAGAGGGTATGGCCTAGTGCCTAACACGCTTTTTCTTTCCTATCTCATTCTCTCATGATATATTATTGAGAATAATACGCAAACTTGGGAAAATAGAAAATTACATTTCAACCTCCTCTGCCTTTTCCTCCTCCTTCTTCTCCTCCTACACCACCTCCTCCTCTTCCTTTACCTCTTTTATGTCATTCTCTCATCCCTTCAAAAAAGAAGGAGCTAGGGTAGAAATATAGAAAATAGTATAAAGAAATGGGAAGAGACAAAATTGGAAGGAGAAAAACTAAAAGAGGACGATAAACAGCAAGAAGAGAACGAAGCGGAACGGAAAGAGACATAAGAAGAGGAAGACAGAATGAAGGAAGAGGAAGTAAAAGTAATATGGGCGAAAAATGGGAGGTAAAGAGAGGAAAATACATAAGACAATAAAGGGGAAAAAAGACAAAGTTAGGAAGAAAAATAGAGACATTAGGAAGCATATTGGAGAGAGAGAGAGAGAGAGTGAGAAAGAGAGAGAGAGAGAGAGTGAGAAAGAGAGAGAGTGAGAAAGAGAGAGAGAGAGTAGGGAGCGCAAAAGACAAGAGTTCAAGTAGGAAGAAGAAAAATAAAAAGGAGACGAAGAATAAGGATGCTACAAAGAAGGAAAAGAAGACATAAATAAGGAAAAGAAGACATAAAGAAGAGAAAGGATTGTGGGAGAAACAGATGGTTGTATTTTATTATTTTCTCAGTCATTCTTTATTGTGTAACCTCAATATTTCGAATAAAGACCTTAGCTTGGAAATAAAGACAATAAGTATTGACGACGGAAGTTTTTATTATAAACACTCTGGAAGAATGATTTCACAGTAAAGTTAGAGTGGTCACTTCTACCCTGCAAAAGGTCCGGGCTTCGATTACCTCTCTTGAGAATTCTATTGGGACGTCTCGTCTGCTCTGGTTTCTGCTCTAACGGAAGTTTCTTATTTAATAGAAATTTTCAGTCTTGCGTAAAGACAACTAGGAGGGGGGGGGAGAAATGACGGACTGAAAATAAGGAGGATGAAGAAATAATAGAAGGACAAGTAACAGGAGGAAGAGGAGGAGAAGAGGACCAAAACAAGCAGCAAAAGAAATCTAATAGGGAAGTACCTACAAGAGTATTATTAAATACAGAAAGAAGAAGACAAAAGACGCGGAAGAAGAAGAAGAAGAAGAAGAAGAAGAGGAGGAGGAGGAGAAGGAAGAAGGAGGCGAACGAGAAAAAAAGGAAGAGAATAATTCATAAGTCGAAAAGTGGAAGAAGAAGGAGGAGAAGAAGAAGATGAAGAAGTAGAAGAAGGAGTAGAAGATAATAGGTATAAAAGTAATATGCTCAAAGGAGAAGCGAAAGAAAATTGATGCGATGGCTTTGAAACACACCGACAGAATTAAATTGAATAAAGGACCTCCTTCTCCTCCTCCTACACCTCCTCCTCCTCTTCCTTTACCTCTTTTATGTCATTCTCTCATCCCTTTAAAAAAGAAGGAGCTAGGGTAGAAATATAGAAAATAGCATAAAGAAATGGGAAGAGACAAAATTGGAAGGAGAAAAACCTAAAAGAGGACGATAAACAGCAAGAAGAGAACGAAGGGGAACGGAAAGAGACATAAGAAGAGGAAGACAGAATGAAGGAAGAGGAAGTCAAAGTAATATGGGCGAAAAAAGGGAGGTAAAGAGAGGAAAATACATGACAATAAAGGGGAAAAAAGACAAAGTTAGGAAGAAAACAGAGACATTAGGAAGCATGTTGGAGAGAAAGAGAGAGTGAGAAAGAGAGAGAGAGAGAGAGAGAGAGAGAGAGAGAGAGAGAAAGAGAGGAGAGACAGAGAGACAGAGAGAGAGAGAGAGAGAGTAGGGAGCGCAAAAGACAAGAGTTCAAGTAGGAAGAAGAAAAACAAAAAGGAGACGAAGAATAAGGATGCTACAAAGAAGGGAAAGAAGCTATAAAGAAGGAAAAGAAGACATAAAGAAGGGAAAGAAGCTATAAAGAAGGAAAAGAAGATATAAAGAAGGAAAAGAAGACATAAAGAAGGAAAAGAAGACATAAAGAAGGGAAAGAAGATATAAAGAAGGGAAAGAAGACATAAAGAAGGAAAATAAGACATAAAGAAGGAAAAGAAGACATAAAGAAGGAAAAGAAGACATAAAGAAGGAGAAGAAGATATAAAGAAGGAAAAGAAGACATAAAGAAGGAAAAGAAGACATAAAGAAGAGAAAGGATTGTGAGAGAAACAGATGGTTGTATTTTATTATTTTCTCAGTCAGTCTTTATTGTGTAACCTCAATATTTCGAATAAAGACCTTAGCCTGGAAATAAAGACAATAAGTATTGACGACGGAAGTTTTTATTATAAACACTTTGGATTCTTCACAATAAACTTAGAGTGATCACTTCTACCCTGCAAAAGGTCCAGGCTTCGATTACCTCTCATGAGAATTCTATTGGGACGTCTCGTCTGCTAGAAAGTTCGTGGTTTCTGCTCTAACGGAAGTTTCTTATTTAATAGAAATTTTCAGTCTTGAGTAAAGACAACTAGGAAGGGGGGGGGGAAGAGAAATGACGGACTGAAAATAAGGAGGATGAAGAAATAATAGAAGGACAAGTAACAGGAGGAAGAGGAGGAGAGGAGGACCAAAACAAGCAGCAAAAGAAATCTAATAGAGACGGAAGTACAAGAGTATTATTAAATAATACAGAAAGAAGAAGAAGACAAAAGACGCGGAAAAAGAAGAAGAAGAAGAAGAGGAGGAGAAGGAAGAAGGAGGCGAACGAGAACGAGAAAAAAAAGGAAGAGAATAATTCATAAGTCGAAAAGTGGAAGAAGAAGGAGGAGAAGAAGAAGAAGATGAAGAAGTAGAAAAAGTAGAAGAAGGAGTAGAAGATAATATAAAAGTAATATGCTCAAAGGAGAAGCGAAAGAAAATTGATGCGATGGCTTTGAAACACACCGACAGAATTAAATTGAATAAAGGAAAATATTAGAGGGAGAATAGGGGGGGGGGGAGAGTAAAACGGAGAGCAAAGAAAAGGATAGGGAAAGGGCACAAAGGAGGGGAGAAAGGAGGAAGAAGTGTAGAAAGAGGAAGAAGAAGACCAAGAAGAACAACAACGTCAATCATGGTGAGAGAAAAGAAAGAGAAAGAGGAACAGGGGAGAGAAAAAAAGCTAGAGAAAGAGGTAGGGCAGAGAGAGAGAAATGAAGGGGAAATAAAAACGAGAAGAAAGAAGAAGAAGAGGAGGAGCAGAATAAGAAGAGAAAGGGAGGACAATGAAAATGAGTAGAAGGAAGGAAAAGGAAAAAGGAGAAAATTAGGAAAAGGAGAAAGTAGAAGCGAAGGAGGAGGAGGAGGAGGAGGAGGAGGAGGAGGAGGAGGAGAAGAAGGAATGAAATGGAGGGGACCTATTTTGACACAATCAATCATGATATAAATTGACTATTATTAACTTTATATTGACACCCCGTCACCTGACAACAGAATGATAATGTTATCTTATCCTGATCAGTAACTCGGGTGTTTTTGTTATTTTACTACCCATAATTATAGTTAATTTAACTGGTGCCGTTCCCAAAAAATACGCTGAATAATTTCACCAACAGGGACAAGGACTCTAATTTTATTGTTATAGTTACCCCCTGCAAAAAAAAAAAAAAAAAAAAAAAAAAAAAAAAAAAAACAAAAAAAAAACTTCAAAAGATTTTTCAAAAAGGTTAATTTAAAAAAAAAAAAAAAAAAAAAAAATCAGCAACAGTAAACTTGCAAAGTATTTGCTACAGAGTTAATTTAACTGCTTGTAGGAGGCGAATGTTTGATTATTTTATGTCACTACTGGTATTCGATTCACAGACCCCTCGGTCATAAATTCAATGCCTTTTAGCACATTATACAGCTATACACGTACTTCAATTGTACCTACACACCTTACGTAATATTTATTTAAATAAAAGGTGCTAGTAAAACATGTACAGTTTTTTTTGTGACTTTGTGTGTTTGTTTTACAGAAAAAAAGGTAAATCATCCCTCCCTTCCTGATTTGGGCCATTAGCCAAGGTACAGTAAAGTCAGTAAAGTGACATTTGACTTATTTTCCCGAGTTCAGTCATTCATACCACATTTTTTTTTTTTTTTTTTTTTTTTTTTTCGGGGGGGGGGGAAAAATGTCCAGGTTCTTCCAACGAAATATTTTCCCTTATCAAGTGCCCCGTAGTATGTAATGTAGAGGCGTAGCTGTAGGAAAAAAAATTGGGGGGGAATATGTAGAATAGAATAGAATAGAAATTGGGGAGGAAGACAATATGGACTGCTGGATTGATGACTCAAAATTGGTCAGCGCGAACAACAAAAAATGGCCACAAATATTGTGTGATTGGCTAATTACTAATTAGGCAGGTGGCTAAAAAGCTCTATGCTCTCCTCTCTGTTTTTAGCCCAAGTTAAGCACTCTTTATACACTCACCCTCCGGCCCTGGTAGTGTAACTTTGTGATGACAAAGACATTTGTGTCATACGGTTGAACAAGGAGCTTTTGGCTGAAATACTTGCCTCTAACGGAGTGATTTATTACTAGCCCGGTTTAAACCTTTGAATTTAACCGGTCGTTATTCATCAGGTTAGAATAGGGTCTCAATTTTCATCCCCAAGTTATTTTTTCGCGGAAATATCAACTATCAAACAGCCCCTTGAAATTTTCCTTACGGGGCTAAATAAATAAACAATCTAGGTACCTACATTTTGCCGTTAAAACTGTATGTATGTGTTTTTTTGGTGGAAATTTTATATATCTTTCCCGCAGTAGGTAGACCACAAAAAAATTCACGCCTTAATAAACAAAACAATAATATCTAGAAAAAAAAAAAAAAACAATATCGGTCTGCCCCTTCCCCCTTCATCAGGTAACGGCTGATTTTTTTTCTGTTATAAATTTAATAATTTTCATCTCCAAGTTCTTTTTTCGCGGAAATATCAACTATCAAACAGGCCCTTGAAATTATCCTTACGGGGCTAAATAAATAAACAATCTAGGTACCTACATTTTGCCGTTAAAACTGTATGTAGGTGTTTTTTTGGTGGAAATTTTATATATCTTTCCCGCAGTAGGTAGACCGCAAAAAAATTCACGCCTTAATAAACAAAAGAATAATATCTAGAAAAAAAAAAAAAACAATATCGGTCTGCCCCTTCCACCTCCATGGCGAGAGCCTCGGAGGGGGCGAGGGGGTTACAAAAACATATTATGCTCGTCGACCTAATCTATTATATTTTCCATAACCGCAGGCTCCCACGGGCCCAATGCAGTATGTTTCCACTCTAGTGACCCCTTATGCCCCCTCGGCCCCTATGGGGGGGACCCCCTATGCCTCTTCTGCCCCCCAGGGGGGTCCCCATGAAGTTTATTATATTGCCTAAAATATACACCCAGGATGAAGCTTGGTAAAAGGTTGTTTGGTTTTGGTCCTATAATTCCTGAATCCTGAAGGGGATAAAACAAATGTGTTTTTGTAGTTTACAAGGGGATGCAGCACGTGTTTTGGGACTTTTTTTAAAGAGAGGGAGAGAGAGAGCGAGAGAGAGAGAAAGAGAGAGAGAGAGAGGGAGAGAGAGAGAGAGAAAGAGAGAGAGAGAGAAAGAGAGAGAGAGAGAGAAAGAGAAAGAGAGAGGGAGAGGGAGAGAGAGAGAGAAATTTTGATAGAGGGAAGGGAACTGTCACAACGGAGCAGAGGTCTCTTTGTCCCAAAATCGAAGAGAGTAGGACAGGACAGAAGAAGTCCAGCCGTGTCGAGAACGAACCTCATCTGTTCAGGACAAAATTCGCCTCGGGCGGGAATCGAACCTGCAACTTAGCACTTACAAGGCAGGCGATAGCTCCAATTTTATCTATTTTGGGTTGTAATGTTTTAAATCAAATATGTTTGTATGAAAATTTTGTACTGTTTCAATGGCAAAAAAGGGGGGGTGAGAGAGGAAGAGAGTTTACAATCAGACCAGTGGCGTAGCGTCCATGTAGGGCGTGTATGGCGGCCATACACTCGAAATTTCACTCAAAAATACCCTTAAATATTGACTTTAAATTTTAACTTTAGGCTTTCCATTTAGTTGGCTCAAGAGAAACATTTGTTGAGCCGTATTTTCCTTTTGCAACTTCTCCTCTTTTGAAGTTCGTTTCCCCCAGTGGCGTAGCGTCCATGTAGGGCGTGTATGGCGGCCATACACTCGAAATTTCACTCAAAAATACCCTTAAATATTGACTTTAAATAAATAATTAATGTATTTTTATTAGATAAATAAAAATTATTATCCCTTAAAATCCCTAAATCCCTTTTTATCCCAGTCAGATCCGAAAAATATATGCCAATCCATGAAGAACCATGGATGATGAAAATTAGTGCCCTACACGCCCTACACTTGAATTTAGACCACGCTACGCCACTGAATCAGACAGTAAAAATATTATCAGTTAATTTAAAATTGTTATTTATAAAGCTGAAATCGCATGTTGTGCTAAAAGATAGCTAGGTATAGGTAGGTATGCACTTATGTAGGTAGTTACCATGTAAAACATATCGTTCCCAAGAAGAACGGCCTATGTGATTTTTGCTACTTTTCAGGAGAGACATTTTAATACAGTGATGTGGAAATTTATCCCAGAATCATGTTTTCTTACACATAGGCCCTTTTACATGAAACCTTTCACTTCTTACTGTACTTAGAGGGATATTATAAAGAATATAAAGAAAAGTCTGTAAAGGATTCTGGATGTTAACAATGAACTTATTATTATTATTATTACTTTGCATGCAAAATTACAAGGACGGGACTTCTGAATTACTTAGTGAACTATTAGCATGCACTAATTAATATCAAATCAGTATTTTTTTATAATTCTAATTTATTTATTTTTTGACGGGTCATACAACCGAG
>NW_007377727.1:113924-160688 GCF_000475195.1 Diaphorina citri
CAAAAAGGAAGGGTAGCAGACTTATGTTATTTTCTGTAATAAAGGGTAAAATTCTGAGAATGGAAAAAAAGCGAAAAAGGTGTACAGTATCACAGTTCAATAGCTTCATAATTCATATATATCTATACATTCTAACTTTTGTTAGCCCACTCATACCTGTATTTATGGACAAACAGTTTTCGCTAAAAGTCAGTCTGAAGTAAATTTTGACCAATCAGATGTAAATTGATGATTCAGTGCTCCTTGAGAGCCAGTGGTTTGTTCATAAATATGGATGTCAGGTAACACCCTCTTTATAAGAACCATCCATAAGGCAATTCCCCTTATGAATGGTTCTTTTCTGCTTAATACTGTGCACTTAGAAATCAAAATCTGGACAAGTAATAATCAGATACTTCAGGAGTGAGAAAATACCTCAGGCATCAATTTTAGGGGGCAGGAGACACCAGGGGACAACATACTACACGGACGAACACAGGGTAAAACACAACACAAAACAAGCGAACAAACAAACAAATTAGTGATGGCCATAATCGAACCATTAGGCAAGATACAACTGGACAGAGAACCAACCATGTTTCGTTTCTTTTTTCAAAAAAAAGTCCTTTTGGCCCATTTTGGTCCCTTAAGATGCACTAGTCCCCTAAAGATGTGTCCAAACACAGTCGAAGACGGCCGTCGATCGACATCGATGGATGTCGGCCGAAACCTTCCACACTGTCTCGACAACATAGAGTCACCACGTCGATCCACAACGATTGACGGTCGTCGACTATATATGTGGACACAGCTCAAGGTCCAGACCTTTAGGTCAATAGTACCTATTTCCCAAAACTTGGGGAGTCTTATCAGCCATTTTTCCCCCAGTGTACAATATACATGGCTATTTTATGTTCAGTTATTTTATGACACCATCTTCATCAATCGATTAGGCCCATCACCAGCACAACACAACACCAAACTATCACCACAGTGAACTTACGGTCTTCCGCACGGGACCTTTGGCCGTCGGAGGCCTGCCGGCCGCATCGTGTCATGTGACCCCCGTGTACGTCGTGTTATTATTGGTCACCTGGCTCGGGGACTTCCGGCCGGCCTTACCCGCGCGCTTGATCCTATAGTGGCCATCTGGAGAGCCGGAGCAGGAATAGTTGTAGCGGGCGGTGAGGACTTCGCGCCGTGTGAGCCCATCCGGCGTCGCGTGTACGCCTGGACACCAGCGGAAGAACTGCTTGAACCCTTGCCGAAATCTGAAATCAGAGGGAGGGTTTACATCACTGTGTAATGCTTCGTTTTTTTTTGAGAGAGAGAGAGAGAGAGAGAGAGAGAGAGAGAGAGAGAGAGACGAGGCATAGGCGTATGCAAATGAATTAGTGTGTTCACATTGCCAAGTAAGAAA
This sequence comes from Diaphorina citri, assembly GCF_000475195.1. Lineage (NCBI taxonomy): Eukaryota > Metazoa > Arthropoda > Insecta > Hemiptera > Psyllidae > Diaphorina > Diaphorina citri. The sequence goes on from NW_007377727.1 coordinate 115,324, forward strand.
TATTAGGAAAAATGGTAACTTTGAACGAAGAAAAATTGGTGCAGTGTAAACGGGCTGTAAGGCCTATTATAGCACAAGGCAGTGCTCCAGGGCCAAGAAGTTCCTATTTATATAGGTATTCTCGATAACCTCACTTACTTCTAAGGTACCTACTTCAAGGAATGGATTGATATCCAAATACCTACTTATCCACCCACCCATAAATTGTATTGAAAAGAATATCGGATGATACTTCTAAATTGGATTGGATTTACAAAGACACCCAAAGAGCTCCATATTGAATTGGATGGATTTACTCGAAGATATTTATGTGCGAAACTATTCGCACTAAAAATTGATAGAGTGTTTTAACTAGGCACGTATTTAGGGGAAGGTTGGGAAGACAGTAATAAATGGTCTGAAAGAGAGAGAGAGAGAGAGAGAGAGAGAGAGAGAGAGAGAAAAAGAGAGAGGAAAAAGAACAAGAACAATAAAAATTAGAGAATAAGAAGTAGGAGAAGAAGGAAGGGGGAGGGAGGAGAAGAAGAAGATGATGATGTAGAAAATAGAAGACAGACCGTTATTTGATGGGTTCTAGAAATGAGACCTTATAATTTACCTACACCCTCTTTCGCCACTCCCTGAATTTGATCCTGTACACTCCACTTTGGGAGTGCATTTCGAACAAAATGCTAGGTATGTGTACATACCCAGTCTCCAGTGATGTGGAACAATAGTCAATGTAATATAACACTCCAATACATACAATAGGTACATAAATATGCACAGCTAATACCTACCAACATAACACTTCCATACATACTCGTACTCTAGTACCTGCCTCGGTATCAGAAGGGCGTGGGTTCGATCCCAGCCGAGGTATGGAATTTTATCCTCATTTATTTGAGAATTTGACCACATAATAATGGAGCTCTAAGGGTTAGGTGGTAGAGAACGCGTAAGGCGTTAACCTCGCCTAGTGGTTGCCTTCCACTTAAGAGTCTATTATTATTATTATTATTATTATCATCGTGTTCTGGTTTGGTGGCGTAGTCAAAACGATTGTCTGGTTCGTACAAAATGAAGACATGGAGCTGAGTATTTTTTTGTGCGATGGTCATGTTTCTGCGATGCTCTGTCAATGGTTTTGTAATTTGTATACAGTTTTGATAGCATTTTAATCTCAAACTAACCTCAAAATTTTCAAGCGTATCTGAATAAGCAGAAGGTTCCAGGCTCCGTTGTGGACACCGTGGTGCAAAGGTCGATGGTCCAAGGTCTAGTCTAGGGTCAATAGTCCATAGTCCATGGTCCAATTTTGTGAATACATTTGTAAATATATGTGTGTTCTCCAGTTGCATGTATTCTTTATTTATTATTTTTTAATGTGTGATTTTTCGACTTTTAAATTTACAAACCTATAAATAATATCTATGAAGTTGTTTTTTTTATCATTATTATTTTTACCACTTAAAATTTATTATTATTAACTATTTATTTTTTTAATTCGCTATTTAATGAGGTTACCTATCTTTTTTTTTTTGCCTTTCTTTTTTGCTTTTATGTGTTACCATTTTTCTTCAGTTACCTTTTTACTTTCTATTAGGTACTACTAGAGATGTGTAAAGATTCATTGAGCTAAAAAACGTACCTTGGCCCCCGTTGTACCTTGGTCCCCTGGACTTTTCTGGTAACTGGCGCCACCTATTGGGTCCGAAAAATATGTATCTGATGCGTAATTTCACTACGAGCTCATAGCAATTTGATTTGTAAACAAATCAGTTGTTGTTGAGAAGTTAATTAGGAAAGTCGTGTTTTGGTCTGTGTTTCGAACATTTTTTAAAATTTTTTGTTTTGATTGGAAGGTAAGTTATTATTACTTTATCTAACTGAAACCGCTACCTATCGGTAGCAAATTTTGTAAGGTTTGGTTTTCTTGGTATTGCAATTTGATTGCCCAATTTTTTATAGTAGAATTTTCCAGAAGTCCGGAAAAAGTCACCCCTTTGTACCTTGGCCTCAATGAACCCTTTGTACCTTGGCCCCCAAATTCAACACGTCGTACCTTGGCCCCCTGGTATACTTTCGTACCAGAATTTCCTCATTCAAAACGTTGTACCTTGGCCCCCATCCAAGGTACAACATTCTTAGGGTTCAAGGTACAACATCCTTAGGGTTCAAGGTACAACGCTCTGGGGGCCAAGGTACGACGGATAAAAAAGGTGTAAAAAAAATGTTGGCCAATTTAGTAGAAATTTTGGGAGGTATTAGTTCTCAATGAGTGGATGAAAAAAGCTATAAGGCGCGTAGTCCTATCTCCAACCCTTCAACCCCAAATTTGCCCTCAAAATTTGAAGATTTTTTCCATTTAAAATACATTGCGACCAAGGTACAAAGGGTATGGGTCCAAGGTACATAGGGTAGTTGTACCTTGAACCCCAAAAAGGTGGTGTCGGAAAATTGGGTATACGAGTATCTCTTAATTAAAAATTAGTAAAACAATCATTGCTAATTGTATAGATAGCCAAGAAAATTTCCTTTGTAAATCAATTAAAATTATGCCAATAACATTAATAGAAAAAATTAAAAAAATCAAAAAGTGATTTTGGGGGCCAAGGTACAACCAGGCACCCTACTTACCTGGAATTCATCCAGCAATAGATAATAGGATTGTACATAGAATTGGACATGGCCAGCCAATAAATGGCAAGGTAGATGTCCTGAATGTAGGACTCATTGGTGATCTCAGGCCAATAGGAGGTCATGAGGAAGTAGATTTGGAATGGCATCCAACACACTACGAATATCGTGACCACTACCATCATCATTTTGACCACCTGGGAACAATCAGAACAGGAAAACAGACTATTAAAAAAAGGACTTTAATTGTGTTCAAGCACCCTAATAAAATTAGAAGGAAGTTAAATGGCCTGGGCCACACTCAAAGATTAGGACTTGAACAGGACTAGAACCACCAAGCTTCAGATCCGAAGTACACCGCTCTAACCACTACACCACTGAGGTTGGTAATGGAAAACAAACGTAGCGTAGGGTAGGTATAGTAATGACTAAGTTCACAAAGTGAAATTAATCCTTTTATGTTAAACTCTTGGATTAAGAAATCTGATTGGCTTAATTTTTTTGAAAGCAACCAATCAGATCAGATTAATCTTCAAAAATAACTTTGATTTGACGGTTGAAACATCTCCACTAATACTTCTTTGCACATTGCATACACAAAATATTTACGCGGCGTTCATACAATTTTAACAGCATCATTTTTCCAGTTTAGATTTTCTTGTAAGAGAGAAGGAGAAAGAACAAGAGAGAGAGAGAGAGAGAGAGAGAGAGAGAGAGATAGGGACATAGAAGAGAAGGAGAAGGATGGAGTGATTTTCTTTTCTTTTTTTTCAGAAAGTAGAGAGAGACATGAAATATTCAGGCACTCAAGCAGTGTCAATTCTCCTCTAGTTCTTTCTCTCTTTCAGTTCCGAGTATCTCTTAATTAAAAATTAGTAAAACAATCATTGCTAATTGTATAGATAGCCAAGAAAATTTCCTTTGTAAATCAATTAAAATTATGCCAATAACATTAATAGAAAAAATTAAAAAAATCAAAAAGTGATTTTGGGGGCCAAGGTACAACCAGGCACCCTACTTACCTGGAATTCATCCAGCAATAGATAATAGGATTGTACATAGAATTGGACATGGCCAGCCAATAAATGGCAAGGTAGATGTCCTGAATGTAGGACTCATTGGTGATCTCAGGCCAATAGGAGGTCATGAGGAAGTAGATTTGGAATGGCATCCAACACACTACGAATATCGTGACCACTACCATCATCATTTTGACCACCTGGGAACAATCAGAACAGGAAAACAGATTATTAAAAAAAGGACTTTAATTGTGTTCAAGCACCCTAATAAAATTAGAAGGAAGTTAAATGGCCTGGGCCACACTCAAATATTAGGACTTGAACAGGACTAGAACCACCAAGCTTCAGATCCGAAGTACACCGATATAACCATAACACACATCACAAAGGTTGGTAATGGAAAACAAACGTAGCGTAGTGTAGGTACAGTGGTACAGTAATGACTAAGTTCACAAAGTGAAATTAATCCTCTTATGTTAAACTCTTGGATTAAGAAATCTGATTGGCTTAATTTTTTTGAAAGCAACCAATCAGATCAGATTAATCCTCAAAAATAACTTTGATTTGACGGTTGAAAGTAAGTACCTAGGTGCATCAGAACATTAGACATCTCCACTAATACTTCTTTGCACATTGCATACACAAAATATTTACGCGGCGTTCATACAATTTTAACAGCATCATTTTTCCAGCTCAGTATGTTTCCACTCTAGTGACCCCTTATGCCCCCTCGGCCCCTATGGGGGGGACCCCCTATGCCTCTTCTGCCCCCCAGGGGGGTCCCCATGAAGTTTATTATATTGCCTAAAATATACACCCAGGATGAAGCTTGGTAAAAGGTTGTTTGGTTTTGGTCCTATAATTCCTGAATCCTGAAGGGGATAAAACAAATTAGTTTTTGTAGTTTACAAGGGAATGAAGCACGTGTTTTGTGACTTTTTTGAGAGAGAGAGAGAGAGAGAGAGAGAGAGAGAGAGAGAGAGAGAGAGAGAGACGGAAGGAGGACAGGATACGAGAAAGCCAGCCGTGCTGAGAACGAAGATTATCTATTTAGGAAGTTCTCCCCAGGTGGGAATCGAACCTGCGACTTAGTGCTTAAGTACAAGGCAGACGATACCTATGTTTGGATGAAAACATTTTGTACTGTTTCAATGGCAAAAAAGGGGGGGGGTGAGAGATGAAGAGAGTTTACAATCAGACAGTAAAAATATTATCAGTTAATTTAAAATTGTTATTTATAAAGCTGAAATCGCATGTTATGCTAAAAGATAGCTAGGTATAGGTAGGTATGTACTTAAGTAGGTAGTTACCATGTAAAACATATTGTACATAATATATAGGTGGTCAGGTAGGGATTATTTTACAAAACATGGCAATGAAAAGAAGGGGTAGGGTATGTTATTTCTGGGTAAAATTCTGAGAATGGAAAAAAAGCGAAAAAGGTGTACAGTATCACAGTTCAATAGCTTCATAATTCATATATATCTATACATTCTAACTTTTGTTAGCCCACTCATACCTGTATTTATGGACAAACAGTTTTCGCTAAAAGTCAGTCTGAAGTAAATTTTGACCAATCAGATGTAAATTGATGATTCAGTGCTCCTTGAGAGCCAGTGGTTTGTTCATAAATATGGATGTCAGGTAACACCCTCTTTATAAGAACCATCCATAAGGCAATTCCCCTTATGAATGGTTCTTTTCTGCTTAATACTGTGCACTTAGAAATCAAAATCTGGACAAGTAATAATCAGATACTTCAGGAGTGAGAAAATACCTCAGGCATCAATTTTAGGGGGCAGGAGACACCAGGGGACAACATACTACACGGACGAACACAGGGTAAAACACAACACAAAACAAGCGAACAAACAAACAAATTAGTGATGGCCATAATCGAACCATTAGGCGAGATACAACTGGACAGATAACCAACCATGTTTTCTTTTTTCAAAAAAGTCCTTTTGGCCCCTTTTGGTCCCTTAAGATGCACTAGTCCCCTAAAGATGTGTCCAAACACAGTCGAAGACGGCCGTCGATCGACATCGATGGATGTCGGCTGAAACCATCCACACTGTCTCGACAACATAGAGTCACCACGTCGATCCACAACGATTGACGCCCGTCGACTATATATGTGGACACAGCTCAAGGTCCAGACCTTTAGCTCAATAGTACCTATTTCCCAAAACTTGGGGAGTCTTATCAACCATTTTTCCCCCAGTGTACAATATACATGGCTATTTTATGTTCAGTTATTTTATGATACCATCTTCATCAATCGATTAGGCCCATCACCAGCACAACACAACACCAAACTATCACCACAGTGAACTTACGGTCTTCCGCACGGGATATATTTTCCTGTAATATTTCATAAAAAAAGGATTGTGGAAAGAATTTTTTTTGCACATACTTTTGAACTTCTTTTGCTTTTGTTTGGAAAAAAACAGAAGTAAAAACAAGACTTAAAAGCATATTGTTGGTAATATTTTCTTTCAGCAGTAATTTATCCGGCTTTGCATTGTTTATCTTTTATGAACCGGATAATAAAATGTTCTTTCTACGCGTTCGCAGTAGGGTTCTCTGAGCGTTCTCGGAGCATGGTCGGAGCCTTTTTTTCGTTAGTGTCCTGAAGACTACGTCAATATCAATTCAATTCATTTTACTATTGCCTTGAAAATTTGTCATTTGAACGAATGAAATGTCACTTACTTAAATACTTTTGCAAGTACCTATCTACGTATGTAGTTATAGTGTGTCCAGATCAATGTGACAGCAAAAAAATAGGCATTGTTGCCAAACATGTCACATGTGCAATGGTAGAGGTTCTCTGAACGTTCTCGGAGCATGGTCGGAGCCTTTTGTCGTTAATGTCCTGAAGACTACGTCAATATCAATTCAATTCATTTTACTATTGCCTTAAAAATTTGTCATTTGAACGAATGAAATGTCACTTACTTAAATACTTTTGCAAGTACCTATCTACGTATGTAGTTATAGTGTGTCCAGATCAATGTGACAGCAAAAAAATAGGCATTGTTGCCAAACATGTCACATGTGCAATGGTAGAGAATCTTTAAAAGGGGAAGGTATATTGCACAGTGCTTCCTCCGACAGTGAAACAAAGTCAGGTAAGGCGATATCCACCTTACCTGTTCTGGAATCCAACCTCTGAACTTAGAGCTACTTCTGCATTTTAAAAGAGAGAGTTTATCAAAAATAGAGGCCTTTACCTACATATTATTATTTGTTATGTTGCCTTGTGTTACCTAAGACATACCTATTTTTATGTATGTACAATTGTACATAAGGAGAAGTACTCTGATTGGGTTAGTTTCCATCTACAAATAACTCTATGTACATACTAGAAATGGCGACTTATACAATCAGTCTCCTCTGTACATATTTGATATTGGTTTAGCATAAAAAGCAAACAAACAAGCAAGCAAACAAACAAACAACTTTCCAAAGACAAAACTCACCCTTCGTTTGGACTTGATGTTTTCGAGTTGTCGCTGGGTGCACTCGCCTATGCTTTGACTACCCCATAGCTCCTTGCCTATCCTGGCGTAGGTGAACAACATGGAGAATATGGGCAGGAAGTAGGTTAGGATCATGAACATCACATTGTACCTGAAACAGAGGAACATTGAATAAATTTAGTACCTAGTTCACCTGCCTCGGTGGTGTAGTGGTCAAGGCGCTCGCCTGGTAAACAGGAGGGCGTGGGTTCAATCCCAGCCGAGGTATGGAATGGTATTTCAAAACATTTCTAATTTAGGTAACTAGGCAGTACCTGTAATAGATAAAGTCTCTTGTTTTTGTCTACAATAAATCGTCCAAAAATGTATGTAGTCAGGTAGGGATTATTTTACAAAACATGGCAATGAAAAGAAGGGGTAGGGTATGTTATTTCCGGGTAAAATTCTGAGAATGGAAAAAAAGCGAAAAGGGTGTACAGCATCACAGCTCAATAGCTTCATAATTCATATATATCTATACATTCTAACTTTTGTTAGCCCACTCATACCTGTATTTATGGACAAACAATTTTCGCTAAAAGTCAGTCTGAAGTAAATTTTGACCAATCAGATGTAAATTGATGATTCAGTGCTACTCGAAAGCCAGTGGTTTGTTCATAAATAGGTATGGGTCTCAGGTAGCACACTCTTTGTAAGCACACTTGGACGGGATTAAGCAGAAAAGAACTATCCTTAAGGCAATTCCCCTTATGAATGGTTCTTTCCTGCTTAAAGTTGTCCACTAAGAACTCAAAATCTGGACAAATTTAATAATAACTTTGGAGTAATAAAATACCTCAGGCACCAACTTTAGGGGGTAGGAGACACGAGGGTACAACAGACTACACGGACGAACACAGGGTAAAACACAACACAAAACAAGCGAACAAACAAACAAATTAGTGATGGCCATAATCGAACCATTAGGCAAGATACAACTGGACAGAGAACCAACCATGTTTCGTTTCTTTTTTCAAAAAAAAGTCCTTTTGGCCCATTTTGGTCCCTTAAGATGCACTAGTCCCCTAAAGATGTGTCCAAACACAGTCGAAGACGGCCGTCGATCGACATCGATGGATGTCGGCCGAAACCTTCCACACTGTCTCGACAACATAGAGTCACCACGTCGATCCACAACGATTGACGGTCGTCGACTATATATGTGGACACAGCTCAAGGTCCAGACCTTTAGGTCAATAGTACCTATTTCCCAAAACTTGGGGAGTCTTATCAGCCATTTTTCCCCCAGTGTACAATATACATGGCTATTTTATGTTCAGTTATTTTATGACACCATCTTCATCAATCGATTAGGCCCATCACCAGCACAACACAACACCAAACTATCACCACAGTGAACTTACGGTCTTCCGCACGGGACCTTTGGCCGTCGGAGGCCTGCCGGCCGCATCGTGTCATGTGACCCCCGTGTACGTCGTGTTATTATTGGTCACCTGGCTCGGGGACTTCCGGCCGGCCTTACCCGCGCGCTTGATCCTATAGTGGCCATCTGGAGAGCCGGAGCAGGAATAGTTGTAGCGGGCGGTGAGGACTTCGCGCCGCGTGAGCCCATCCGGCGTCGCGTGTACGCCCGGACACCAGCGGAAGAACTGCTTGAACCCCTGCCGAAATCTGGAATCAGAGGGAGGGTTTAAATGGTTTACCTCACTGTGTAATGTTTCGTCACGATGTTTTTTTTTTTTTTTTTTTTTCGGAGGGGGAGAGAGAGAGAGAGAGAGAGAGAGAGAGAGAGAGAGAGAGAGAGAGAGGGAGGGATAGATAGGCAGAAAGGAAGGGAAGGAGGGAGAGAGAGATGAAGGTAGGGAGTGAGAGAGAAAGGGAAACCTGAGTGTGATTGGTATCTAATGATGGAAAATTTGATGGGCTGTCCCCCTCCCTCCCTCTCTCTCTCTCTCTCATCATCATCATCCAATTGTTTTGATTGATTGGAAAACTCTTGTATAGTGAGTGAGCGAGAGAGAGGGGATAATATTTTTGATTTCTATTCAAAAGGAAGGACTATAAGGAGGGAGAGAGAGAGAAAGCAGAAGGAAGGGGAGAGAGAGAGGGGATATGAAAAGGGATATAGTGGGAGAGAGAGAAGGAGTGTAGAAGGAAGTGGGAGGGAGGGATATTTTAATAAGTAAAGTGTTGTTTCTGTCTCTCTAGATTTTGTTCAAGTCTGTATTATTGATATATAGATAGGTACATACTTATGTACATAGATAGATAGCAAGGCTCTGATATTACTACTGTGGTATGGTGAAATCATAGATTGGAGAGGCTGTTTTCATGGCATTGCTACTATCTACTAACGTAACGGTTGACAACTGAAGAACTCGTAAGCTCTCGCTATCTCTATACTGATATCTCTAGGTGTAACATAATAACTCCCTTTATAAACTTTTTTGGAGCCCGATTGAGCCCCAATTTCAACGAGAAAACGTTCTTCAGCTTAACATCTTTGATGTAAATCGGATGGTGGAAAGTCAGTAGACCTTGGTGAATTCGACCCTAATGAATTTCATTTACAGCAATTCAGCAATTAAATAACAAAGAATTAACCATCTCATAGGAATGAGGCTAGAGAAAAGTAGACAGAAAACAAGGAGAAGGAGCGAGAGAACAAGAAAGAGAGAGAGAGAGAGAGAGAGAGAGAGAGAGAGAGAGAGAGAGAGAGAGAGAGAGGAAAAAGAACAAGAACAATAAAAATTAGAGAATAAGAAGTAGGAGAAGAAGGAAGGGGGGGGGGAGAAGAAGAAGAAGAAGAAGAAGATGATGATGTAGAAAATAGAAGACAGACCGTTGTTTGATGGGTTCTAAAAATGAGTCCTTATAATTTACACTCTCTTTCGCCACTCTCTGAATTTGATCCTGTACACTCCACTTTGGGAGTGCATTCAGAACAAAATGCTAGGTATGTGTACATACCCAGTCTCCAGTGATGTGGAACAATAGTCAATGTAATATAACACTCCAATACATACAATAGGTACATAAATATACATAGCTAATACCTTCCAACATAACACTTTCATACATACTCGTACAGTAGTACCATAATTCCATAATACATAACACTCCCAACACACACAGTACACATTACCAACATTCTGACTCTCACAAATGTGAAAAAAAAGGTATAGCAGGTACATAGTAACTTAATATTACGAAGGAGGAGGAGAGGAAGAGGAGGGGAAGGAGAGAGAGAGGGGAAGGAGAGAGAGAGAGAGAGGGGAGAGTGGGAAAGAGAGAGATAGCAGTGGATTAGGGAGGAAGAGAAGGAGTAAGCGAGACAAAGATAGAAGAGGGGAGAGTGGGAAAGAGAGAGATAGCAGTGGATTAGGGAGGAAGAGAAGGAGTAAGCGAGACAAAGATAGAAAGGGGGAAAGGAGGAAGAGAGAGAGAGAGAGAGAGAGAGAGAGAGAGAGAAAGAGAGAGAATTATAACAAATAAATAAACATAGTATCATAATTATGTGTGTAGGTATGTGAATATTTGTTTGTGTGTGTGTGTTTGTTCGAACTTTATGCCTGGCCAAACCGCTCATCCGATTGCTATGAAGCTTTGTGAACTTATTGCTTGCACTCCCGTGAAGGTTATAGGCTATTTTCCGGTTCGTTTTTGTTGAGCTACGCCGAGCAAGACCACTAAATGGATGAGTGACATGAACGGCCATGCCTTAAGGATTTACTAGCAGGAATCTGGAGCGAACCGACGGATTTCTGCTAGTTGCTGAATAAATACCTACTGAAAAAGATTTTATTAACAAAAAAATACCTACTCGTAAATAATATAACCCCACAAAAACACAAATGTGAAAAAAAAGGCCAAGTTCCCCACTATCTCTCTCTCCTATTTCAACCCCCTCTCCTTCCTTCTAAGTCCCCTTCCCATTTGTTCCTTTTATGTCCCTTACCCTCTCTATCCTCGTTCCTTTTGTTCCTCCCCTCCCATCCATCTGTATCTCTTTCCTTTTGTTCCCCTTTTACCTCTCCCATTTTTTTTCTCCATCTCTTAGGTACTTCTCCTGTTTTCCTTCCCAAACACTGCTTAGCCTCCCTTTTTTTCGGTTGATCCCCCTTCCAAATTTTTCTCCTTTTTCCTCCCCTCTTCCCCTGTTTCCTCCTCGGTAAGAATATCAGTCTAATGGTCCCCTGATAATTTGACAAGTGAGCTCGGTCGAGACGATTCCCATCTATATTTTTTTCCTCCCTTCTGAGTTTCTTCCCTCCCTCCCATCCATATTTTTCCATCCTTCATTCGTTCATTCCCTCCCATCCATCCATATTTTTCCCTCCTTCATTCGTTCATTCCCCCCCATCCATTCATATTTTTCCCTCCTTCAGTTGTTCATTCCCTCCCATCCATCCATATTTTTCCCTCCTTCAGTCGTTCTTTCCCTCTCATCCATCCATATTTTTCCCTCCTTCAGTAGTTCTTTCTCTCCCTCCCATATTATTTTTTCCCTTATCTCTTTTCTTTCATTCCTTCCATGCTTCCATCCCATCTATTTTATATAACTCCTGTCCACATTTTCTCTCCATTTCCCTCCACTCCTACCCATATTCCAATTCTCCAATTTTTCTTTCCCTCCCATTCATCCATTATTTTTCCCTCCTTCATTCGTTCATTCCCTCCCATCAATCCATATTTTTCCCTCCTTCATTGGTTCATTCCCTCCCATCCATCCATATCTTTTCCCTTCCTCATTCGTTCATTCCCTCCCACCCATACATATTTTCCCTCCTTCAGTCGTTCTTTCCCTCCCTCCCACATTATTTTTCCCTTATCTCTTTTCTTTCATTCCTTCCCTTCAATATTATTTTTTCCCTTACCTATCTCTTTTCTTTTATTCCTTCCATGCTTCCATTCCATCCATTTTATCTAACTCTTGTCCACATTTTCTCTCCTTTTACCTCCACATTTTCTCTCCAATTTTTCCCTCCCTCCCATTCATCCATATTTTTCTTTCCCTCCTACCCACCCATCTATTCCTCCTCTTTATTCTCACCCGTTTTCATCTCGATATTATATAAATACCTCCCCTCACTCTCCCTTACACTACCCATTCCCCAATTATTCCCACCCATCTTGCTTCTGTTTGGAAATTTTCCTTACCCACCCATCTATTCCTCCCCTTTATTCTCACCCGTTTTCATCTCCACATTATATAAATACCTCCCCTCACATTCATCCATATTTTTCTTTCCCTCCTACCCACCCATCTATTCCTCCCCTTTATTCTCACCCGTTTTCATCTCCACATTATATAAATACCTCCCCTCACTCTCCCTTACACTACCCATTCCCCAATTATTCCCACCCATCTTGCTTCTGTTTGGAAATTTTCCTAGCGAAAAACTTTGGGCGTCCGAAAAAGCTTTCTTCCGAAATTGCTAAAAGTTGGACCCAAGGGGACCCGTCATTTTTGGACGTCTGTTTTTCGCTCGAATAAAGATTTTGCCAGTTTGTGCGGCGGACACACAGAGCCTACGAAATTAATCACTTTTTTCTGGACAAGTTCAAGTTCTTTGTACTTTACGCGCACCCACTTGTTACCTAGGGTTATCGGGGTTTGTAGGTTAGTGAAGCTCAACACAACTTTTGGGTCTGTTAGTCCCTATACCTATTCGACAGCAAAAAATATGGTGTGCCTAAATCAAAACTCCAAGTACCTATCAATCAATTTTTGGACGTTGTTCAACTTAGGTGTAACTTTTTACAGAAACGATTTACAGTTTACAACAATCAAAACAAACAATAACAATTTCCTCAATAACAATTTCCTTCTTCCTTTTCTTCTTAATTTTTCTCCTTTCTTCTTTACAATAAGAAATTTCCTTCATTGTTTTCCTTTTTCTTGTGAGAAGGATAAAAACTATCAAAATTCTTCACCTCATTCTTCTCCACCTTCTTCTTCTTCTTTTCCTTCGTCCTCTTCTTCTTCTCTACCTCCTCCTCTGTCACCTTCTCCCTCCTGATTTCAACTCGTAAAGAAACAAAAATTCAATTCCGTCCACATGTCTGACTTTTCCAAAACATTTCAGAGATAAATCGGAAAGAAATAACTTTCACTCTTCTCACACAAAACAGACAAAAAGAAAGCATTTCGAATGAAAATAATGAAATAGAACAAAAATGACGATGAAAAAGCAAGGCAAGAGTAAAAGTTTTTTTTTTTTTTTCAACGAAAAGAATAATAATAGAAAAACACCAACCTCAGTTCTGCTGTGGTTAGCACGGTGAACTTTGGATATGAAGGTTGGTGGTTCGAGTCAAATTCAACTTAGAAAAATTATCTAGGTAGTTGTAGTAATTGGGTAACAATATTATTTTGTGACAAGCATTATGCTTAAGACAATTGAAATTGCTTTAAAAAATAGAAAAGATAGGGTCAGTTTTTACTTTCTATTTCATTTACGTTCTACGGACTTTTCTAAACAGGTATCACTATCACCAGTTTTTCATTTAGTAGGGTCCAGCGGAATTATTCTTTGGCAATCTGCCCATTTCTCAGGGGAAAAAATATACATATGAACTTCATATTTATGTATATTATGGACCCCGGTAAAGCTGGATTAATTTATGATTGTATTGAAATACCTATAGATTACCTACAATACCTACCGTACCTAGGCAGTACGCATCCAGATTATTTTTATTATTATTATTATTATTACTATATTTATTATTATTATTTAAAATAAAAGTCGATGAGATTTTATAAAAATATAAAAAATGGAGGTATACCCAATCAATGAATGGGGTCGAGTGGTCTCGTATATTTTTCCGCCTCCCAGTTCCAATCTGTTTCAATAATCTCCCGTTTATAATCTAAATAAGTACCTACAATACCGACCTCCCTACCTACCTAACTACCTACCCTTAAAGCCCTTTACACACGATGAGTCCATTGGGCTAAAGTCTTTTGTTTTCACAGTTCAAATGGCTTCGAGTCTAATTTATGGTATTACTAGCCGAAATTCGTCGCTTCGCTCCGAATTTCTGCTAGTAAATCCCCAAGGCATGGCCGTTTATGTCACTCATCCATTTAGTGGTCTTGCTCGGCGAGCTTAACAGAAACGAACCGGAAAATAGCCTATGACCTTCACGGGAGTGCAAGCAATACGTTGATAAAGTTTCATAGCAATCGGATGAGCGGTTTGGCCAGGCATAAAGTTCGAACAAACAAACATTAATTTTTACTTTCTATTACTACAGTATAGCGGAGCTATACTAGTAATTAAAGTATTGCAATCGGTCCAAATTTTCAAAATCGGGAAATGGTTGGAAATATCCGTTTTGGGATCCCTTGATGTCAAAAAAGTGATTTTTAGCCCATGGTGTGTACGTGTGCACTTGGCTTTGCTAACTTCACAAACGTCACAGAAATATTTTCAACCTCACATACGTCATTCAACTCGCAAACCCGTTATTCAACATAAATCCAGCGGAGCCACAGAATATGGTATGCGTCCACTTACTACAGATTTCGCTTCATACGATGTGTTATGGATTTTGGATTAGCTTCAGTCCATTTGAACTTTTGGACTCGTGTGTAGACACCTTTAGTTCATTTTTACTTTCTATTACTACAGTATAGCGGAGCTATACTAGTAATGAAAGTATTGCAATCGGTCCAAATTTTCCCTCACAGTTCAAATGGCTTCGAGTCTAATTTATGGTATTACTAGCCGAAATCCCCAAGGCATGGCCGTTTATGTCACTCATCCATTTAGTGGTCTTGCTCGGCGTAGCTTAACAAAAACGAACCGGAAAATAGCCTATAACCTTCACGGGAGTGCAAGCAATAAGTTGACAAAGTTTCATAGCAATCGGATGAGCGGTTTGGCCAGACATAAAGTTCGAACAAACAAACACACACACAAACATTCATTTTTACTTTCTATTACTACAGTATAGCGGAGCTATACTAGTAATGAAAGTATTGCAATCGGTCCAAATTTTCAAAATCGGGAAATGGTTGTAAATATCCGTTTTGGGATCCCCTGATGTCAAAAAAGTGATTTTTAGCCCACGGTGTGTACGTACTGTACGTGTGCACTTGGCTTTGCTAACTTCACAAACGTCACAGAAATATTTTCAACTTCCATACGTCATTCAACTAGCAAACCCGTTATTCAACATAAATCCAGCAGAGCCACAGAATATGGTATGCGTCCACTACAGATTTCGCTTCATACGATGTGTTATGGATTTTGGATTAGCTTCAGTCCTTTTGAACATTTGGACTCGTGTGTAGACACCTTTAGCTTTTTCCTCCAATTTACATTCTCTAGCTGGGGAGGCAAAAATTAAGCTTCAACATTACGTATTTTATTCCGTTTCTAATAACATTATACCATTTCAATAACATTTTGACTTCACAAGCGTCACACCCCTAGGTTGTGATGAAACCACATTAAATTTGTCCAAAACCATAATACCTGGGTAATACACTTTTTCCTCCAATTTACATTCTCTATAGCTGGGGAGGCAAAAATTAAGCTTTAACATTACGTATTTTATTCCGTTTCTAATAACATTATACCATTTCAACATTTTGACTTCACAAGCGTCACACCCCTAGGTTGTGATGAAACCACATTAAATTTGTCCAAAACCATAATACCTGGGTAATACACTGGAGGGCAAAACAATTTGGGGCAGGGAAATTGGGGAATTTTCGAATTCTTTACTGCTTTACACAAAAATAATTTAAAACCTTTTCCGTATATTTCAAAACAGTGTACTACAGGTTTAAAATGGGAAAATGGGAAAAGGTGGTATACAAAATATCTCAAGAACGGTTTGTCCTAGAGCGATGAAATTTGGTATGCTATTCAACATAAATCCAGCAGAGCCACAGAATATGGTATGCGTCCACTACAGATTTCGCTTCATACGATGTGTTATGGATTTTGGATTAGCTTCAGTCCTTTTGAACATTTGGACTCGTGTGTAGACACCTTTAGCTTTTTCCTCCAATTTACATTCTCTAGCTGGGGAGGCAAAAATTAAGCTTCAACATTACGTATTTTATTCCGTTTCTAATAACATTATACCATTTCAATAACATTTTGACTTCACAAGCGTCACACCCCTAGGTTGTGATGAAACCACATTAAATTTGTCCAAAACCATAATACCTGGGTAATACACTGGAGGGCAAAACAATTTGGGGCAGGGAAATTGGGGAATTTTCGAATTCTTTACTGCTTTACACAAAAATAATTTAAAACCTTTTCCGTATAGGTATTTCAAAACATTTCTAATTTAGGTAACTAGGCAGTACCTGTAATAGATAAAGTCTCTTGTTTTTGTCTACAATAAATCGTCCAAAATTCTATTTTCAATGAAAATATTGTTGATAAAAAAGGTCCGTCCTGAATTTTTCCACGTGAGTGTACCTATAATATTTTTGTTCAGAACTGTCGCAGTGAAGTTTACCTTTGCTTGTAATACATTTTCCATTCAGAATAAAAAGTTGATTTTATTAATATTATTATATTTTTATTTCATTATTATAATTTTCATTCAAATATCAGTTTGTTACTGAACCACCATGCTGTTCACACCGATTGTTTATTTCCATTTATTTATGTACATGGGTAGGTAGGTAGGTATTTATTTATTTTCCATTATTTTTTGACCTTTGGAGAGTAAAAAAATAAGAAAATAATCCATTATAAATTTTATTATACGAGTAGGTAATGTAAATGAAGTCACAATCTATGTATGTACAACGTATCTATTTACGTAGGTACAATATTCGTAATACCTATCTGTATTCGTAATTTATGTGAATTTGTACCTAAACATCACGCATCCACGATTTTTCCCTTTTTTCCATTACTTTTGAGACCTTTTGTAGGTAAACCCTTGTCACAATTTATAGACGTGAGAAAAATACCGACACCTAATGCCGATTTTAGGCGGGGTTGTATATTTTTGTCCCTTATTTATTGGGGTAAAAGGACCTCTAAAAAAAAGAAAAAAAAAAAAAAAAAAAAAAAAAAAAAAAAACAAAAACCATGAAAAAAAAACAAAAAACACCAATTAAAAAAAAAAAAAAAAAAAAAAAAAAAAAAAAAAAACACTGTGAACAGAATCCAGTATACCCATTTAAAATGAAAATAAATATCCCTTTAATCAAATCAAAGTAGAACTGTGAAATTTGGTTCTTAAGAGGGGAAATAGGCTCAGATTCCAAAAGAAAAATCTGCTTGATGTAGACGCTGCTCTGCTTAAATTGGTGGTACAAAATTTGACTAAGACAGCTCGGACACGATGTTTCTAAAGAAGCCATTAAAATCGACACATGAAATATGGGCCTGAGCCTTAAGCCCGAATAAAATTTGCCACAGCCATGAATCACTCATGCCACTTTGGCAAAAAAATAAATCTACATGATTATATTGATATATGTAATTTGAATGCGTTTCGATGACTGTTTTATTGCAGTAAAATTTACTTTTACATAATACTACGTACCTATGTAAATATGCATCTAGGTGTATAGGTAGATAAATGTAATATGTATTATGTACGTAGTTACATAAAGCTATTATTGATTTATATACTTATTCTCTATACTTACCTGGAATTCATCCAGCAATAGATAATAGGATTGTACATAGAATTGGACATGGCCAGCCAGTAAATAGCAAGGTAGATATCCTGAATGTAGGACTCGTTGGTGATCTCAGGCCAATAGGAGGTCATGAGGAAGTAGATTTGGAATGGCATCCAACACACTACGAATATCGTGACCACTACCATCATCATTTTGACCACCTGGGAACAATCAGAACAGGAAAACAGATTATTAAAAAAAGGACTTTAATTGTGTTCAAGCACCCTAATAAAATTAGAAGGAAGTTAAATGGCCTGGGCCACACTCAAATATTAGGACTTGAACAGGACTAGAACCACCAAGCTTCAGATCCGAAGTACACCGATATAACCATAACACACATCACAAAGGTTGGTAATGGAAAACAAACGTAGCGTAGTGTAGGTACAGTGGTACAGTAATGACTAAGTTCACAAAGTGAAATTAATCCTCTTATGTTAAACTCTTGGATTAAGAAATCTGATTGGCTTAATTTTTTTGAAAGCAACCAATCAGATCAGATTAATCCTCAAAAATAACTTTGATTTGACGGTTGAAAGTAAGTACCTAGGTGCATCAGAACATTAGACATCTCCACTAATACTTCTTTGCACATTGCATACACAAAATATTTACGCGGCGTTCATACAATTTTAACAGCATCATTTTTCCAGCTTAGATTTTCTTGTAAGAGAGAAGGAGAGAGAACAAGAGAGAGAGAGAGATAGGGACATAGAAGAGAAGGAGAAGAATGGAGTGATTTTCTTTTCTTTTTTTTTCAGAAAGTAGAGAGAGACATGAAATATTCAGGCACTCAAGCAGTGTCAATTCTCCTCTAGTTCTTTCTCTCTTTCAGTTCGACAGAGAGCGTTCGATCTCTCCATTATACATAGTGCTCTCTCCCACTATCTCTCTCTCTCTCTCCCATTTCAACCCCCTCTCCTTCCTTCTAAGTCCCCTTCCCATTTGTTCCTTTTATGTCCCTTCCCCTCTCTATCCTCGTTCCTTCTGTTCCTCCCCTCCCATCCATCTGTATTTCTTTCCTTTTGTTCCCCTTTTACCTCTCCCATTTTTTTCTCCATCTCTTAGTACTTCTCCTGTTTTCCTTCCCAAACACTGCTTAGCCTCCCTTTTTTCAGTTGATCCCCCTTCCAATTTTTCTCCTTTTTCCTCCCCACTTCCCCTGTTTCCTCCTCGGTAAGAAAATCAGTCTAATGGTCCCCTGATAATTTGACAAGTGAGCTCGGTCGAGACGATTCTACCTATCTCCCATCTATATTTTTTTCCTCCCTTTTGAGTTTCTTCCCTCCCTCCCATCCATATTTTTCCCTCCTCCATTCGTTCATTTCCTCCCATCCATCCATATTTTTCCCTCCTTCATTGGTTCATTCTCTCCCATCCATCCATATTTTTCCCTCGTTTATTCGTTCATTCCCTCCCATCCATCCATATTTTTCCCTCCTTCATTGGTTCATTCTCTCCCATCCGTCCATATTTTTCCCCCCTTCATTCCCTCCCATCAATCCATATTTTTCCCTCCTTCATTGGTTCATTCCCTCCCATCCATCCATATCTTTTCCCTTTTCATTCCCTCCTTACTAGGAGTACCTAGGTGTGGGTAGGTACTAGGTACTTACATGAATTTGTACCTACTTAGGTTAGGTCAGATAATAGGTACATAATTATTAGTATCTGTACCTGCAAAACCTACATGTGGGTATTTGTACATAGCTCAGATAAAATAGGTACCTTCATACCCACATATTATGTGCGATATAGAAAGGTTAAATTATTTTATTTCAAAACTTTCAGACTATCACTGGTACATACAAGCTACAAGTATGAATTTAGCCATTAATGTAAGTAGGTACCTAGTATACCTACACACACACTCATGAATGGTAAACACAGACCACACTAACCCTAATTAGGTAGGTACCTAAGTATGAAATCTATAATATATACCTAGGTCCCTACCTAAACTTTTCGAGAAAAAACGAGTTAAAGTTTTTTTTCTATTTCGAAACTACACCAATGAAAAGTAATAACCAAGGCAAGGTAAAAACTCAGACCACAATTTAAGTTGAACTTAGTTTGCCAGTAAAACTGATTGGATTGGCTAATCTTAAGCCAAATGTTAAAATCGACCAAATTGCCCCGAACGGATTAATTTTTAAACCAGGTAAAATTATGTATGCCAGTTTAAACCGTCAGGCGTTAATGGAGCCTAAAGCAAACATGATGAATGTTGTATAATGTACTGTGGGAAAAATACAAAAACGGATAGCAAATGTAAATAGCTACCTAGCTATTCTCATGGCTAAAAGGGGTACCTACCTAGGTACCTACTAACTTAAAAAAAAAAAAAAAAAAAAAAAAAAAAAAAAAAGAAAACTTGTCAATTATTTTGTTTCTTGGAATTCTAGGTAATTCTAATAAGTTTTCCTACAAAACTAGAGTAAAATTTCTATCAACCTATTCTATTAATTTGAACTTTGCTGAAATTATTAAAACTTAATAGTTTCTTGGAAATTTTAGGTAATTCTAATAATTTTTCGTACAACACTAGAGTTGATTTTCCATCTATTCATTTGAACTCTTTCAAATTACGTGCACGATTTGAGTGAGAATTGACTTTGAGAGTTCGTCTACAAATTATTTTCTTCATACTCGTACCTAAATACTATTGTGAAAAGTTCTCAATGATAATTTAATTCCCACCTACAAAGTACCTCTTGCATAAAGATCTGTGTGTGGGGGTATCCGAACAAATATTAGGTGCCTAAACTAAGTAAGGGCCTACAAAATACATGAAATAAAAACATACAAAGTATATGAATGGATGGCAGTAGCATATTGTAAAGCTCAATAGATGATAGTACCTTAGTAGGCGTAATGGAGTTTTGATGTACCCAATTTCCATTACGGTTTTGTGTCTTTATATTGAAGGGTCGAATGGAGAAATAGAGCCCCTTAGGCATTTAGAATGTTATTCCAATTCCAACCTTCTGTTTAACACCCATACAATTTTTAGCTAAATCCCCTTTAGGATTGATTTTTTTTTTTCAAGATGAGATTTTCACCGCCGTTTTTATGTATTTTGTAGCAATGAAACAACTGCTACATTAGACTCATGTGGTCTGTGTCGTAGCAAGCCCATCCCGTACAGTAGATATCACCCTGACTTTAGAACTCGATTCCAGCTGGGGTCAAAAAAAAATATCAAATCCTTTTTAGACCAAGGTTAGAATAGAAACTCAGGGTTTGAAAACAGGGCTTTAATCTTTTTCCCAAAGGCTGCTTTTTCTAAAAGGTTCTCCAGAACAAGAAATCTCGAACAAGTGTCGAGGACTTGAGAGTGTGAAGACAAAAGCCATTCGCAAAAGCTCAGCGATGTTCATTTATCAACCTGTCATTAGAGCGAAAAAAAAAAGAAAGCTAGACCACCATCATCAGCCAACCAGCATATTGAATGAATTGAATCGGGAGGGTGGGTTTCTTTTATTTATGAGACTTCTCCTTTCCTGCTAATCCCCTAATCCTAGACAAAAGGAAGAAACGGATGTGGGATGGCAGGAGAAAGAGAAAATGAGAAGAGGAGGAGGAGGAGGAGGAGGAGGATGAGGAGAAGAAGGAGGAAAAGAAACAAAGCAGACAAGAGCAGATAAGTGATAAATGCAGACGTCAGAAGCCAGCAGTTGCAGTGCGAAAGCATAAAGGTTCAGTTTTGTATGAATGCCTGGAAACTCATGTAATTATGCAATGTGCAATACACAAATCATCAATACTAATACAAATTACAAAGAGTAAGAACGTGGTATGGTAGGTAGATATTGTAGGTTAGGTAGTAGGTACGTTGTGTAGGTAGGTAATACAAAATCAAAGAGTAGTGGCCACCGCGGTGCACCAGGATAAGTCAGACACCAGGATAAGTCAGAAATAGAGTTAATGTTTTTGAAACCTCTGGGGATTGAACCCCCTCTTCCCTCTAAGATGAAATACCCGTCAGGCTACGCTACTTGCAAAACAATTCCATAACAAAAAACTCTAGGTACCTATAAGGGAAAAAGTTTCACTTCATAATCAATCTTACCAGACCTAATAAAGAACAAGCAATCCTTCATTAAGACAAAGTAACTTAATAAGAGATATAACTTTGAGTTATTGGTTCATTACCTGGCTTTGTTTTATCTGCTATAAAGTTATCAAGTTTAATAGAGTTTCCCCCTTCGTCCTTCTTAGAGTTCCTTCCTTTTCCTCTTCTCACGACTTTAATTCGTCTAACAAAGCCTTTAATGAAAATGGTTCTACAGGGAGGAAAAATAAGGGTAATAAAATTACGAAAGAGAAGAGGAAGACGAAGAAGGAGGAGAAGGTGAAGAAGAATAAGAAAAAATAAATAAAAGAGGAGAAGAAGAAAAAATAAAAAAAGAGGAAGGAAAGGAAAAAGAAGGAGAAGAAGAAAGAGGAGAAGAAGGAGGAGGAGAAGAGGGACATTTTGACTTTTTGAAAAGAAGAATGAAGAAAACTAAAATGTACGGATCTACGGATCCCTTGTAGCTGAAAAGTTCAAGATAAATATAGGTACCTAAGTAATTTGCGTAAAGGTGGATTTCCACCAACGCGACCTCTGTCGTGCGACAAAAATCGCGTTGGTGGAAATCCACCTTAACAACTTCATAATAGGTAGGTTACGGGTATAGATATGTAGATATAATGTATGTAGAATTGTAGATAGCTCATTCTAGCCATTAAGAATAAATAATTACTGAAAGTATCCAGGACTAAAAATAATATCAGGAAAACTAAGGATTGTGGGTACCTGTAATTATCACCTCATTGCAATTAGAGTAAAATTCAACATTGGTGCAAACATGGCAAGCGGCACTTATTCTTGCATGCAAATACACAATTACTTCCTACGAACCCTGGACACAACTAACTTAAATAATAGAAATAGGTACTAACTGTACCTACTCAAATAAATATTACCTATAGTTACATAAATATATGTACCATGTAGGTATTTCCCTTTGAGTGGTCTCCAAAATAGGTCTTTAAAAAGCTTAAAAAATAACGCAAAAGCCTCCTCTTGCAGTCATGGAAGAAAAGGAGTTTTAACTTAATTCCCTTTTTAAATTAATTTAATGTTACGAAATAATCTTCAAAGCTTGAACTTAAAATTTCGACTTGCACCACTAATGAAGCCCCCATACAACTTTTCAGTCAAACTTTCAAACCTTTGTTTAACTGTTAATGAATGTTACGGCCATTGTTTGATAGTAACTTTGATAGAGTGTCACACACTGGCCTAGCACAGGAGAGATCGGGATTCGACAAGATATGTGATATCACTACTCACTACATAATCATGTCTTTATATGTACTGAGTTTAAATTTGCCCATACAGATAAGGTTCGTTCTCGGAACGGTTGGTTTTCTAATATCCTGTCTTCCTTCTCTCTTCGCTTTCACAATGGTAGACCTTAGCAGTTACAGTTCCCTCTATCTTTCGAAATTTTCGGCCTTTTGAAATCCCACTTTTCAATATTCTATCTCTTTTGTACACTTCCGTCCTTGTCAGAGCTACACAGTGACGTTAAACTTGCATCAAACAAAACCTGAAGTACACTTTTCCAACTACAGTCGAACCTGGATATAAGAGAACTAGATATAAGAGAATCCTGGATATAAGAGAATATTTTCTGGGCCCTTCATTTTTGAGCCAAAAACCTGGATATAAGAGAAAACCTCGATATAAGAGAACTTTTTTCTGGCCCAAGGTAATCGATTTACCTCTATTAAGAGAATTATCTACCTCGTACCTCTATGTAAGAGAATCCCCTTACCTCTATATAAGAGAATCCCCTTACCTCGGACCTCTATGTAAGAGAATTTGTCCAAAAGTCACATTATAAGAGAAACTGGATTTAGTGGAAACCTGGATATAAGAAAACACAAAAAGCCCAGTCTGAGGCTTAGGTGGAGGGGCAAACAGCCCCAAAAGTCCCAAAAGATGGATTAAGCTTCCACCTATCGTCTTCTTCTTCTCCTTCTTCGCCTTTTCCCATGTTCAGATGGGGTCGGCGTGTGTCGTCGGCCTCTCAATCAGCGTTGAGTGATCGCTTTGAGGCCAACTAACTGGTTAAGCTTATACCTATATCTTTCTTTTTCTCCCTTTCTTCTTCCATTCCCACAGCACGTGTCTCGGAAATGCAAGAACCTTTCAACGTTTTCATTGAAAAGCAATATCAATATCCACTCGAACGCGATATTCCAGGGGTTCCCAAACTTTTGAGTACTGCGTACCACCTGACACCTCAAGGTTCTTTTAGCGTACCACCAAGCATCAATTTTGTGTGATTTGGGGATTAAATAATGAGATTATAGCTCCGCAGGCGAAATTTTGTGTTAGTGGTAGTACGATGTCACAACTTTTTGGTGAACTGATTGTAGATTTTTTCTCTCTCAACTAGGGTTGCCAATTTTTTTTTTTTTTTTTTTTCATTTACGAGACCAATCATAAAAATGGGTTTTTCAAATTTCTTCGCGTACTACCAGAAATGCTTCCGCCTACCACTAGTGTTACGCGAACCACAGATTGGGAACCTCTGCCTCATTCAATAGGAGGTGATGTGTTTCATTAAACAAATAACAATACGGGCGTTAACTACCCACGACTTGCTCGTGAAAAGCGGAGTGGTTGGGTGGAAGAGCTCCTCCAGAGCGCCCTGCCAATGCTGCATTGAGCAAAAACTTTTAATGGGAGAAAGAGAGAGGGAGAGAAGAAGAGAGTAAGTAATTGAAAAAAAAAAGAAAGAGAGAGAGAGAGGGAGAGAGAGAAAGAAAGACAGAGAGGGAGAGAGAGATAAAGTGAGAGAGAGAGAGAGAAAGAGAGAGGGAGAGAGAAAGAAAGACAGAGAGGGAGAGAGAGAGAGAGAGAGAGGGGGGGAGAGAAATAGAGAAAAGGACTTTAAATGTACATGTTCAGTTTCTCCATCTTGGTTTCAAGTTAATAATTAATATTACGGATATAAGTAAAATAAAACTGTACTTACTAATTGTATAAGTTCAGGATGGATAAAAGTTCACTTCAACATTGGTGGGGGCATGGTTGGTCCAGTGGTAACGCGCTCGCTTGCCATGCAGAAGGTCCCGGGTTCGAATCCCACCATCGACAAAAATTTGTACTCGTTTTTCGATTGCAAATATTTACGGGTTACTTTCTGGTTCTCGTGTTGACCCAGCTCCTAAATGGGGAGTATTGTGTCTCTTCTCGCCCATCTGAAGAGAGGCATACTACGGGAAGGGCATGCTACGACACAGACCACATGCGTCCAATGCTTATTATTAGAAGAGACTTTTTGTTCCTGCTGTAAAATTTAATGTGTGTCACCTGGCACCTAAAAACACAGACCACATGCGTCCAATGCTTATTATTAGAAGAGACTTTTTGTTCCTGCTGTAAAATTTAATGTGTGTCACCTGGCACCTAAATGGTATTCGCTTTTCTTTCACATTAGGTAGCTATTTGTAGTTGCCTTGTATTATGTACCTACACCTACATATTATTATTTATTTTGTTGCCTTGTGTTACCTAAGATATATTTTTATGTATGTACATAAGGAGTAGTACTCTGATTGGGTTAGTCTCCATCTACAAATAACTCTATGTACATACTAGAAATGGCGACTTATACAATCAGTCTCCTGTGTACATATTTGATATTGGTTTAGCATAAAAAGCAAACAAACAAGGAAACAAACAAACAAGCAAACAAACAACTTTCCAAAGACAAAACTCACCCTTCGTTTGGACTTGATGTTTTCGAGTTGTCGCTGGGTGCACTCGCCTATGCTTTAAACTAGGTATGTGCTACTTTGTGTGCATATCAGGAATAAGCTGAAGTTTTCAAATACGTAGGTAGACGAATAATGTTGAAGTATCTGCAGAAATATGTATACCTAGGTAGTTGAAATTTAATCATACCAGATAAAAGTGGAAGGTAGGTATTTATTCTCCGAAAATCGTCTCAAGAAGTATTAGCATGAACACGCAAAAGTTGGTAGAATGTAAAAGTAGGTAGGCGAACCACCATAACTTAATAATTGAGGCTGTTCATTCAAGAACTTAAATAAAATCGTTTCTTCTTCGTAGATGTAGATAATAATTAGAAGTATGTACTCATTAGCCCATTACCTACCTAGAATCTAAATATCAAATTATTTCTCCAAGAAAATCATCTCATCGCTTTAGATTTTAGATAACGAAATTAGTTAATGTATTCTAGGAAGGTAGGTAAGTGGGAAAGCTGTGTTAACAAGGATAATATGGGAGAAAGGGTGAAAAGAAAGCGGATGACAAAATAGAGCTTACTGGGAAAAGGCTGCCTAGAAACGTCGATCCCTTATAAACGGGAAAAGGCCAAGAAGAAGAAGAAGAATTGAATTGAATTGAATTGAAACATGGTAACATTTTATTTTTACAATTAATAATAAACATAATACATCTCCTAAGCTAATAAAACAACTTCTTTGGAGATGGTTTTTCCTCTTCTTGTGTTCTTATTATTGCTCGTTGATTTTTAGGTACGTTGTTCTGTAGGTACTTAGGTAAGCATTTTGGATTTTTCCTTCTTCTTTTCTAAAGTTCTTCTTCAATTATTATTCTTTTTAGTTTTGTCTTGACAGATTTTGGATGTTCCTCTTGATCAATTTCTGCTTGGTATCGGTTTAATCGGTATCGGTTTAATCGGTTTAATCGGTATCGGTAAGAAGAAGAAGAAGAAGAAGAAGGAGAACAAGAAGAAAATGAAGAAGAAGAAGAACAAGAAAAACACTACAACTTCGACGAGACGTCGTAGGTATAATTCGCTGTCAATTCATTGTAAGAAAAAGAGGAGGAGACAATTGCGACGACGTTCGCAACGAAACAAAAGTTTTCTCGTCTAGTTGTAAGAATCTTAACGTTTTGAAAGAAGTAATTTTTTCTTGATGAAGGTTCGGCATGAGGTGTTATTTTTTTTTCGATTATTCTAGGACTTAATCGAACCCTTGCCAGCCTAGTTACCTAGAACTTGAAAGGTGCGCTACCTCCCTTGTAAGCGATAGGTCGCGGATTCGACTCCAGCCCAGGGCGAATTTTATCCTGAACGGATAAGATTCGTTCTCGGAACGGCTGGCTTTCTCCTATCCTGTCTTACTTCTCTCTTCACTTTCGGGACGATAAGACCTTAGCAGTTACAGTTCCTCTATTAAACCCTCTATTAAACCTCCTTAAAAAAATCTAACCCTTCTTCTGAGTTATACAGTTCATTAAGCCACTAGTACAAAATGAGGTACCTAAGCTTCAAACTTACCATTCCCAGAAGCGATTGGTCAAACTCTGCAAAACCTCAAGTTCGATAAGTGAACTTGAATTGTACTTTATTCTTTACTACCGTACCAATACTGTGCTGCATTGAGCAAAAACTTTTAATGGGAGGAAGAGAAGGAGAGAGAGAGAGAGGGGAAGAGAGTGAGTAATTGAAAAAAAAAGAAAGAGAGAGAGAGAAAGATAGAGCTAAGTGCGAGAGAGAGAGAGAGAGAGAGAGAGAGAGAGAGAGAGAGAGAAAGAGAGAGAGAGAAAGAAAGACAGAGAAGGAGAGAGAGGTAGAGAGTGAGTAATTGAAAAAAAAAAAGAAAGAGAGAGAGGGAGAAAGAGAGAGAAGGAGAAAGAGAGAGAAGGAGAGAGTGAGAAAGATAGAGCTAAGTGCGAGAGAGAGAGAGGAAGAAAGACAGAGAGGGAGAGAGAGAGAAAGAGAAAGAAAGACAGAGAGGGAGAGAGAGAGAGAGAGAGAGAGAGAGAGAGAGAGAGAGAGAGAGAGAGAGAGAGAGAGAGAGAGAGAGAGGATATAAGAAAAAAAAGGTCGGTCCCCTGGATTCTCTTATATCCAGGTTCGACTGTATACCTGTCTCATCAATTGTTACACTCAAATGCAACTTCCTCATGTCTTTTGTTATGGGCGCCTTATTGTTTCTTCTAATGAAGAGTTCTGCTCCCCCATAGCTCCTTGCCTATCCTGGCGTAGGTGAACAGCATGGAGAATATGGGCAGGAAGTAGGTTAGGATCATGAACATCACATTGTACCTGAAACAGAGGAACAGTGAATAAATTTATTAGTTCTAAACTAGATCCATAAATAATTAGGTAGGTACGTTTGTGTAAAAAAAAGACGAATAAGAGAATAAGAAGAACCAAAAGGCAGAAGGGGAAAGGAGGAGGCGGAGGAGGAGGAGGAGGAGGAGAAGAAGAAGAAGAAGAAGAAGAAGAAGAAGAAAAAGAAAAAGAAGAAGAAGAAGAAGAAGAAGAAGAAGAAAAAGAAGAAGAAAGTTCTTCTAATGAAGAGTTCTCACTCGAGATCCATTAATCATGATTACACAACGGGTAATCCCACAATACTCTCTCTAACCTTTGTTCTCTTTGTATCGATATCCGACGTCTTCAAAGCTGCAAAGAAAACCATGGGAACCTCTATACTTTACTTTATTGCACCACTTCAAAATTACTTCTTTGAACAGTGGAGTAGCGTGGTTCAATTCAGAGGTTGGTCTACTGTTAACGTACTTAATTTCTGTGTCTGCGAAAATTCGAGGTAGATACGTATCTCACTAGAGAAACCTCCATGGCCGAGTGAGAATCACACTAGACTAGACTAACAAGCCGAAGTTCTCGGGTTCGATTCCCGGCGGGGTCGAAATTTTTTCGCTTCTGTGTTCGGAGTGCACTCAGCCTCGTGAAGACAATTGAGTAGCTACTTTAAATTTAATTTCGTCCACATTTAGTCCCTTCACATTACTCCAAGGTGTGCGATTGAAACGGGCATCAACTTTCAACCTTTTACGATATGGTGTAATACTAATTTACAGGGGTCGAAGTTTTTTCGGTTCTGTGTTCGGGGTGCACTCAGCCTCGTGAAGACAATTGGGTAGCTACTTTAAATTTAATTTCGTCCACTTTTAGTCCCTTCACATTACTCCAAGGTGTGCGATTGAAACGGGCATCAACTTTCAACCTTTTACGATATGGTGTAATACTAATTTACAAGTATTACATACACGCTCCGCCACTGTTCTCATCTTACCTCGAAATAAGGTTGGGAAGCTACTTGAGTTAGAAAATAATGATACCAAGCCTTTACATGATAATGGTGCTTGAATTCTCGTTAACCGTAAACCAATTCCTTCCTCCCCCTCCTTTACTTCCCCTCCCTCCTTCAATTCCTTTGTTACTTCCCCTAGTGTGATTTCCTTCTTTGTACTTCCTGTTTTCTTCCTCCTCCTCTCCTTCCTTTTCCTTCTCCTTCTCCTCCTTTTCTCTTTCTTCTTATCTGCCTATTCTTCTCTTTTCATGATCTCTTTCCTTCTTTATACTTCTTCTTTTCCCTTTTTCCTCCCCCTCCCTTCTATTTTTCATTTCTCCTCCTTCTCTTCATCCTCCTTCTACTCTTTTCTTGCATGCTCCCTTTCTTTCCGAACTTGTTCTATGTCTTATTCTTTATCATTCCTTAGCTCTAGCTGTCCCTTCTACTTATCACATATCTCTTTATTATGCCTTTCTCTTTTCTTGTTGTTCCTCACCTTCTTTCTTCTTTACTCCTTCCTTCCTATTTCACGATTTTCACATTGAACCTTTTTTATGAGAATAAAGGGACAGGATATTGTTAGGATACTATGCGGATAGATATTTATCGGGCCATTTCAAATTTCTGTACACATAACCTTTGGTAATATGCATATTTTTACGCAAGTAGATAATTGGTCATAAAATATTGTATGTGCGTATATTTTCGTGGAACTTGTCAGTGTGGGCATGGGTTTTTTGTTACTAAAACACCTGGTGCTTTGAAAAAGAATATTATTTATGGTATTTTGCACGCCATTTTTACTAAACACCTACAAACATGTAGGAGTATTTTGACTAGATCTACCTACGTACCTAGTACGTATTAGCAATTAGAAAAAAAACCCTACAATATTCCATACCTACCGATCTATTTGGTTGTTAGGTTGTAACTTTGGAAAATGACACCAATTAAACTCAAGTTTGTAGGTATACTTGATAAGTACACGAGTACTTGATAAGTATACGAGTAGGTTAAGTACCTATAGGTATGAAATACTTATGTATAGGTATCAGACATTTCATTTTTATTAATTTCCAATTAATTACGAAGTTTCAAAGAAAGGACGAACTTTTCCCTCTACCTCCTTTGTTTCTTTTATTTTTCCACTTCCTTCTCTCTTCTTCTCCTTTCTTTCATTCTCCCCTCTCTCCCCTTTTTCTCTCTCTCTCTCACTTTATCTCTCTCCCTCTCTGTCTCTCTCTCTCTCTTTTTTTTCAATTACTCACTCTATTCCTCTCTCTCTCTCTCCTTCTCTTCCTCCCATTAAAAGTTTTTGCTCAATGCAGCATAGTACTGGTACGGTAGTAAAAAATAAAGTACAATTCAAGTTCACTTATCGAACTTGAGGTTTTGCAGAGTTTGACCAATCGCTTCTGGGAACGGTAAGTTTGAAGCTTCCCTCATTTTCTACTAGTGGCTTAATGAACTGTATAACTCAGAAAAAGGGTTCGATTTTTTTCAATATTGTGTAGATATTATTTTTTATGAAGTTCGATAGAGGGAACTATTACTGCCAAGGTCTAATCATCCAAAAAGCGAAGAGAGAAGTAAGACCGGAGAGAAGAAAGCCAGCCGTTCCGAGAACGAATCTTATCCGTTCAGGATAAAATCCGCCCTGGGCGGGAATCGAATCCGTGACCTAGCGCTTACAAGGGAGGTAGTGCACCTTTCAAGCTCTAGGTAACTAGACTGGCAAAAGGGTTCGATTAAGTCCTAGCGTAATCGAAAAAAAACACACCTCATACCGAACCTTCATCGAGAAAAAGTTAATACTTCTTTCAAAACGTTAAGATTCAATAAAAAATGAAAATCCACGATTTTTTTTTTTTTTTTTTTTTTTTTTTTTTTTTTTTTTTCCCTCATTTTCTACTAGTGGCTTAATGAACTGTATAACTCAGAAAAAGGGTTCGATTTTTTTCAATATTGTGATGGCCTTTCATTCTTTGTGACAACTTTTTGGGATGATTTTTTACCCTTTGCAGTACCTAACTACTGGCAGCCAGACTAGTTGGCTTGGAGGGTAGCGCGTCTGCCTTGTAACCACTAGGTCGCAGGTTCGGATCCCGCCCGGGGCGGAGTTTATCTCTAACAGATAAGGATCCTTCTCGGAACGGC
Source organism: Diaphorina citri (assembly GCF_000475195.1). Taxonomy (NCBI): domain Eukaryota; kingdom Metazoa; phylum Arthropoda; class Insecta; order Hemiptera; family Psyllidae; genus Diaphorina; species Diaphorina citri. Next base: position 146,385 of record NW_007377727.1, read on the forward strand.
TGACTTTCTCCTATCCTGTCCTCCTTCTCTCTTCGCTTTCGGAACGATAAGACTTTAGCTGTTATGGTTCCCTGGCCTTTCATTCTTTGTGACGACTTTTTGGGATGATTTTTTACCCTTTTGAGTACCTAACTACTGGCAGCCAGACTAATTGGCTTGGAGGGTAGCGCGTCTGCCTTGTAACCACTAGGTCGCAGGTTCGATTTCCGCCCGGGGCGGAGTTTATCTCAAACAGATAAGGTTCCTTCTCGGAACGGCTGACTTTCTCCTATCCTGTCTTCCTTGTATCTTCGCTTTCGGAACGATAAGACTTTAGCTGTTATAGTTCCCTCTATCAAATCTCTTGAAAAGAAATTAAAACAAGATGGGCCCGTCCCTCCGGAAATTTTTTAGCCCGTAGTTTATTCGATCGTGATTAGAGAAAATCAGTACCTATGTACCTACCTAATTTGTATAATATTCAGTTTGTTATCATTCTTGATTTGATTTTACTTTAATGTAGGTAATGATTTAAAATCGAGACTAGAGCCCGTTCTCCCTTTATTCCCAATATAATGTTTAAGTCACCCATCCATTTATTGGGCTTCCTCGGCGTAGCTTAACATAGGTAACGCTAAAACCGGTCTTATTGACTGAAGTGTTATCTAAAACTTTATCGCTTTGAGTTCATAGGTCGTCGCGACAAATTTCAAGATCGAGCTCATTTGTGTAAGAAAATGTGAAAAAAATCCCCCAAAAACCAGTTTTTTTTGGTTTTTTGGCTCTATGGTTCTCTGGTCAATACTTCCTCCATGTAGCTAGACTAACTATAGTTACTTAATCCTCTTCTCCGCTCTGGGTATCTGTATCTATGTCACTCACCAAAGGTTCCTTTATTCCCTGAAAGGGTTAGGGAGAAAAAGTTTTCAGATTTTTCAGTTGAGGAGGTTCCCTCTATCAAATCTCTTGAAAAGAAATTAAAACAAGCAGGGCCCGTTTTTTGGTTTTTTGGCTTTATGGTTCTCTGGACAAAATTTGCACCACCATTTTCGTGATCCTGGTAGAAAGACCTTTAATTTGATATATAGGTCGACCAGATTTGGATAAGTCCTTCTATGGGAACAGACTGACAGACGACACCGAAGCGAATACAATAGTCCGTCCCGTATACCTTTTTATTACTATTGTAATAATAAAGGAAGGACGGACTAAAAAGTAAGTAGGTACCCTAGCTATTTACTTCCTCCATGTAGCTAGAATAACTATAGTTACTTCCTCCTTTTCTCCGCTCTAGGTATCACCAAAGGTTCCCTTATTCCCTGAAAGGGTTAGAGAGAAAAAGTTTTCAGATTTTTCAGTTGAGGAAAAGGGGAGAGAGGGGAGAATGAAAGAAAGGAGAAGAAGAGAGAAGGAAGTGGAAAAATAAAAGAAACAAAGGAGGTAGAGGGAAAAGTTCGTCCTTTCTTTGAAATTTCGTAATTAATTGGAAATTAATAAAAATGAAATGTCTGATACCTATAGATAAGTATTTCATACCTATAGGTACCTAACCTACTCGTATACTTATCAAGTACTCGTGTACTTATCAAGTATACCTACAAACTTGAGTTTAATTGGTGTCATTTTCCAAAGTTATGGCCTTTCATTCTTTGTGACCACTTTTTGGGATGATTTTTTACCCTTTTGAGTACCTAACTACTGGCAGCCAGCCTAGTTCGCTTGGAGGGTAGTGCGTCTGCCTTGTAACCACTAGGTTGCAGGTTCGATTTCCGCCCGGGGCGGAGTTTATCTCAAACAGATAAGGCTCCTTCTCGGAACGGCTGACTTTCTCCTATCCTGTCCTCCTTCTCTCTTCGCTTTCGGAACGATAAGACTTTAGCTGTTATAGTTCCCTCTATCAAATCTCTTGGAAAAAAAAAAATAGGTAGGTACCTATGTAGCTAGACTAAATATAGTTACTTCCTCCTCTTCTCCGCTCTAGGTATCTGTATCTATGTCACTCACCAAAGGTTCCTTTATTCCCTGAAAGGGTTAGGGAGAAAAAGTTTTCAGATTTTTCAGTTGAGGAAAAGGGGAGAGAGGGGAGAATGAAAGAAAGGAGAAGAAGAGAGAAGGAAGTGGAAAAATAAAAGAAACAAAGGAGGTAGAGGGAAAAGTTCGTCCTTTCTTTGAAACTTCGTAATTAATTGGAAATTAATAAAAATGAAATGTCTGATACCTATACATAAGTATTTCATACCTATAGGTACCTAACCTACTCGTATACTTATCAAGTATACCTACAAACTTGAGTTTAATTGGTGTCATTTTCCAAAGTTATACCTAACAATCAAATAGGTCGGTAGGTATGGAATATTGTAGGTTTTTTTTTCTAATTGCTAATACGTACTAGGTACGTAGGTAGATCTAGTCAAAATACTCCTACATGTTTGTAGGTATTTAGTAAAAATGGCGTGCAAAATACCATAAATAATATTCTTTTTCAAAGCACCAGGTGTTTTAGTAACAAAAAACCCATGCCCACACTGACAAGTTCCACGAAAATATACGCACATACAATATTTTATGACCAATTATCTACTTACGTAAAAATATGCATATTGCCAAAGGTTATGTGTACAGAAATTTGAAATGGCCCGATAAATATCTATCCGCATAGTATCCTAACAATATCCTGTCCCTTTATTCTCATAAAAAAAGGTTCAATGTGAAAATCATGAAATAGGAAGGAAGGAGTAAAGAAGGAAGAAGAAAGAAGGTGAGGAACAACAAGAAAATAGAAAGGCATAATAAAGAGATATAGTATGTGATAAGTAGAAGGGCCAGCTAGAGCTAAGGAATGATAAAGAATAAGACATAGAACAAGTTCGGAAAGAAAGGGAGCATGTAAGAAAAGAGTACAAGGAGGAGGAGGAAGAGAAGGAGGAGAAAAGAGTAGAAGGGGGAGGAAGAAGAGGAGGAAGAGAAGGAGGAGAAATGAAGAATAGAAGGGAGGGGAGGAAAAAGGAAAAGAAGAAGTATAAAGAAGGAAAGAGATCATGTAAAGAGAAGAATAGGCAGATGAGAAGGATGAGAAGAAAGAAAAGGAGGAGGAGGAGAAGAAAAAGGAAGGAGAGGAGGAGGAAGAAAACAGGAAGTACAAAGAAGGAAATCACACTAGGGGAAGTAACAAAGGAATTGAAGGAGGGAGGGGAAGTAAAGGAGGGGGAGGAAGGAATTGGTTTACGGTTAACGAGAATTCAAGCACCATTATCATGTAAAGGCTTGGTATCATTATTTCTAACTCAAGTAGCTTCCCAACCTTATTTCGAGGTAAGATGAGAACAGTGGCGGAGCGTGTATGTAATACTTGTAAATTAGTATTCTAGATCCATAAATTAGGTAGGTACATTTGAGTAAAAAAAAAGACGAATAAGAAGAACCAAAAGGCAGAAGGGGAAAGGAGGAGGCGGAGGAGGAGGAGAAGAAGAAGAAGAAGAAGAAGAAAAAGAAGAAGAAGAAGAAGAAGAAGAAGAAGAAGAAGAAGAAGAAGAAGAAGAAGAAGGAGAAGAAGAAGAAGAAGAAGAAGAAGAAGGAGAAGAAGAAGAAGAAGAAAAAGAAGAAGAAGAAGAAGAAGAAGAAGAAGAAGAAGAAGAAGAAGAAGAAGAAGAAGAAGGAGAAGAAGAAGAAGAAGAAGAAGAAGAAGAAGAAGAAGAAGAAGAAGAAGAAGAAGAAGGAGAAGAAGAAGAAGAAGAAGAAGAAGAAGAAGAAGAAGAAGAAGAAGAAGAAGAAGAAGAACGAGAAGGAGGATTAGGAGGAGGAGGAGGAGGAGGAGGAGGAGGAGAGGGAGAAGGGGTGGCTTTCTCCTATCCTGTATTCCTTCTCTCTTAAATGTTTCGCAACGATAAGACCTCCGCTGTTACAGTAAAGTTCCCTCTATCGAACATCTTAAAAAAAGGTTCTAAGTGCCAGCTTGTAGTTAGCTTGAAGGGTAGAGAGCCTCTAAAAAACTCAAAGAAAAAGCTCCAAGCCTTCAAGTTATGTTAAAGGTAGGTAGATCTTTTTCTTGACTTTCTATCTACGGCCCTGACAAGAGCTATTACAGGGCACACGTCAGAATGGTTATTATCATTACAGTACCTACTTTAAATGAGGTGGAAAATTAAGGCTGAACAGGAGATCGAAGATCTTAAAAAAAGGTTCTAAACTTCAAAGTGCCAGCTTGTAGTTAGCTTGAAGGGTGGAGAGCCTCTAAAAAACTCAAAGAAAAAGCTCCAAGCCTCCAAGTTATGTTAAAGGTAGGTAGATCTTTTTCTTGACTTCCTATCTACGGCCCTGAGCTATTACAGGGCACACGTCAGAATGGTTATTATCATTACAGTACCTACTTTAAATGAGGTGGAAAATTAAGGCTGAACAGGAGATCGTTATCTTCTACCGTGATGTTCCGTTTATATTAGGCCAAGTCACGTAGAATGAATCTTGTGCTGCCAGCCTAGTTAGCTTAGTTGGTAGTGCGTCTGCCTTGTAAGCGCTAGGCCGCGGGTTCGATTCCCGCCCTGGGCGTATTTTATCCTGATGAGATAATGTTCGTTCTCGGAACGGCTGGCTTTCTCCTATCCTGTCTTCCTTCTCTCTTTGATTTCGGGATGATAAGACCATAGCAGTTAATGCCAGCCTAGTTAGCTTAGTTGGTAGTGCGTCTGCCTTGTAAGCGCTAGGCCGCGGGTTCGATTTCCGATTTTATCCTGATGGGATAATGTTCGTTCTCGGAACGGCTGGCTTTCTCCTATCTCTCCTAGAGAAGGAAGACAGCTTCCTTCTCTCTTCGATTTCGGGACGATAAGACCATAGCAGTTACAGTTCCCTCTGTCAAACCTCTTAAAAAAAAAAAACCCTCCAAGCTAACTACAAGCTGGCACTTTGAAGTTTAGAACCTTTTTTTAAGATGTTCGATAGAGAGAACTTTACTGTAACAGAGGAGGTCTTATCGTTCCGAAATATTGAAGAGAGAAGGAATACAGGATAGGAGAAAGCCACCCCTTCTCCCTCTCCTCCTCCTCCTCGTTCTTCTTCTTCTTCTTCTTCTTCTTCTTCTTCTTCTTCTTTTTCTTCTTCTTCTTCTCCTCCTCCTCCGCCTCCTCCTTTCCCCTTCTGCCTTTTAGTTCTTCTTATTCGTCTTTTTTTTTACACAAATGTACCTACCTAATTTATGGATCTACCTAGTTTAGAACTAATAAATGTATTCACTGTTCCTCTGTTTCAGGTACAATGTGATGTTCATGATACTAACCTACTTCCTGCCCATATTCTCCATGTTGTTCACCTACGCCAGGATAGGCAAGGAGCTATGGGGGAGCCAAAGCATAGGCGAGTGCACCCAGCGACAACATTTTCTCTTATAACCAGGATTCTCTTATATCTAGTTCTCTTATATCCAGGTTCGACTGTAGTTGGAAAAGTGTACTTCAGGTTTTGTTTGAAGCAAGTTTAACGTCACTGTGTAGGACTGACAAGGACGGAAGTGTACAAAAGAGATAGGATATTGAAAAGTGGGATTTCAAAAGGCCGAAAATTTCGGAAGATAGAGGGAACTGTAACTGCTAAGGTCTATCGTTGTGAAAGCGAAGAGAGAAGGAAGACAGGATATTAGAAAGCCAGCCGTTCCGAGAACGAACCTTATCTGTGTGGGCAAATTTAAACTCAGTACATTTACAGACATGATACCTATATTATATTATGTAGTGAGTAGTGATATCAGATATCTTGTCGAATCCCGATCTCTCCTGTGCTAGGCCAGTGTGTGACACTCTATCAAAGTTACTATCGAACAATGGTAACATTCATTAACAGTTAACAGAGAGGTTTGAAAGTTTGACTGAAAAGTTGTATGGGGGCTTCATTAGTGGTGCAAGTCGAAAGACTTTTAAGTTCAAGCTTTGAAGATTATTTCGTAACATTAAATTAATTTAAAAAGGGAATTAGGTTAAAAATCCTCTTCTTCCATGACTGCAAGAGGAGGCTTTTGCGTTATTTTTTAAGCTTTTTAAAGACCTATTTTGGAGACCACCCAAAGGGAAATACATGGTACATTTATGTAACTAAGTATAGGTAATATTTATTTGAGTAGGTACAGTTAGTACCTATTTCTATTTTTGGTTTGTTTAAGTTAGTTGTGTCCAGGGTTCGTAGGAAGTAGGTAATTGTGTGTTTGCATGCAAGAATAAGTGCCGCTTGCCATGTTTGCACCAATGTTGAATTTTACTCTAATTGCAATGAGGTGATAATTATAGGTACCTACACTCCTTAACTATCCTGATATTATTTTTAGTCCTGCATACTTTGAATAATAAAATTATTTATTCTTAATAATGGCTAGAATAAACTATCTACATACATTATATCTACATATCTATACCCGTAACCTACCTAATATGAAGTTGTTACGCAAAGTACTTAGGTATATTTATCTTGAACTTTTCAGCTACAAGGGATCCGTAGATCCGTACATTTTAGTTTTTTTCATTCTTCTTTTCAAAAAGTCAAAATGTCCCTCTTCTCCTTTTTCTTCTTCTCCTCTTTCTTCTTCTCCTTCTTTTTCCTTTCCTTCCTCTTTTTTTTATTTTTTCTTCTCCTCTTTTATTTATTTTTTCTTATTCTTCTTCACCTTCTCCTCCTTCTTCGTCTTCCTCTTCTCTTTCGTAATTTTATTACCCTTATTTTTCCTCCCTGTAGAACCATTTTCATTAAAGGCTTTGTTAGACGAATTAAAGTCGTGAGAAGAGGAAAAGGAAGGAACTCTAAGAAGGACGAAGGGGGAAACTCTATTAAACTTGATAACTTTATAGCAGATAAAACAAAGCCAGGTAATGAACCAATAACTCAAAGTTATATCTCTTATTAAGTTACTTTGTCTTAATGAAGGATTGCTTGTTCTTTATTAGGTCTGGTAAGATTGATTATGAAGTGAAACTTTTTCCCTTATAGGTACCTAGAGTTTTTTGTTATGGAATTGTTTTGCAAGTAGCGTAGCCTGACGGGTATTTCATCTTAGAGGGAAGAGGGGGTTCAATCCCCAGAGGTTTCAAAAACATTAACTCTATTTCTGACTTATCCTGGTGTCTGACTTATCCTGGTGCACCGCGGTGGCCACTACTCTTTGATTTTGTATTACCTACCTACACAACGTACCTACTACCTAACCTACAATATCTACCTACCATACCACGTTCTTACTCTTTGTAATTTGTATTAGTATTGATGATTTGTGTATTGCACATTGCATAATTACATGAGTTTCCAGGCATTCATACAAAACTGAACCTTTATGCTTTCGCACTGCAACTGCTGGCTTCTGACGTCTGCATTTATCACTTATCTGCTCTTGTCTGCTTTGTTTCTTTTCCTCCTTCTTCTCCTCATCCTCCTCCTCCTCCTCCTCCTCCTCTTCTCATTTTCTCTTTCTCCTGCCATCCCACATCCGTTTCTTCCTTTTGTCTAGGATTAGGGGATTAGCAGGAAAGGAGAAGTCTCATAAATAAAAGAAACCCACCCTCCCGATTCAATTCATTCAATATGCTGGTTGGCTGATGATGGTGGTCTAGCTTTCTTTTTTTTCGCTCTAATGACAGGTTGATAAATGAACATCGCTGAGCTTTTGCGAATGGCTTTTGTCTTCACACTCTCAAGTCCTCGACACTTGTTCGAGATTTCTTGTTCTGGAGAACCTTTTAGAAAAAGCAGCCTTTGGGAAAAAGATTAAAGCCCTGTTTTCAAACCCTGAGTTTCTATTCTAACCTTGGTCTAAAAAGGATTTGATATTTTTTTGACCCCAGCTGGAATCGAGTTCTAAAGTCAGGGTGATATCTACTGTACGGGATGGGCTTGCTACGACACAGACCACATGAGTCTAATGTAGCAGTTGTTTCATTGCTACAAAATACATAAAAACGGCGGTGAAAATCTCATCTTGAAAAAAAAAAATCAATCCTAAAGGGGATTTAGCTAAAAATTGTATGGGTGTTAAACAGAAGGTTGGAATTGGAATAACATTCTAAATGCCTAAGGGGCTCTATTTCTCCATTCGACCCTTCAATATAAAGACACAAAACCGTAATGGAAATTGGGTACATCAAAACTCCATTACGCCTACTAAGGTACTATCATCTATTGAGCTTTACAATATGCTACTGCCATCCATTCATATACTTTGTATGTTTTTATTTCATGTATTTTGTAGGCCCTTACTTAGTTTAGGCACCTAATATTTGTTCGGATACCCCCACACACAGATCTTTATGCAAGAGGTACTTTGTAGGTGGGAATTAAATTATCATTGAGAACTTTTCACAATAGTATTTAGGTACGAGTATGAAGAAAATAATTTGTAGACGAACTCTCAAAGTCAATTCTCACTCAAATCGTGCACGTAATTTGAAAGAGTTCAAATGAATAGATGGAAAATCAACTCTAGTGTTGTACGAAAAATTATTAGAATTACCTAAAATTTCCAAGAAACTATTAAGTTTTAATAATTTCAGCAAAGTTCAAATTAATAGAATAGGTTGATAGAAATTTTACTCTAGTTTTGTAGGAAAACTTATTAGAATTACCTAGAATTCCAAGAAACAAAATAATTGACAAGTTTTCTTTTACTTCTTTTAACTTCTCTATTATTTCATTTTCAAAGGACCCAAGAGCTCGGTGAAGTCATAATAGCGTTCATTATATTGAGTGGCTTTTTCTATTCTTTCCTCTTTTATTTCAATTAAAAAAAAAAGTTGTTTTTTTTCTACCTTCTTCTCTGAAATATGGCTTTTGAATTCCCAATCCATTTCCCATCTAGATTTTTGTAAATGAAAGTTGTTTTTTTTCTACCTTCTTCTCTGAAATATGGCTTTTGAATTCCCAATCCATTTCCCATCTAGATTTTTGTAAATGAAAGAAATAGATTTCTTGATTGCAGTTAGACCGTGATAGAAAGTAGGTAGGTATGTTAGAAAACTGCAGCGAGAGACTGTGGAATTTTCTTCATACGAGTAGACATATATAAAGGAATCGTAAAGTTCAAATCCTCCCTGGTAAAATATCAGACTCACAAAGGAAGAAAATAATTATCAGTTTTTCGAAAGAAAGAAAGAAAAAAATACATAGATATTATTCATATTATTTTGGCGTAGATCAAAAAAATAAAAAAATATTATACCTACCTACCTAAACAATGTTGGAAATTTATTCCATTAAAAGATAAAAAAGGATTCCGTACGAATCTTGCTTTTTCTTCTTCTTCTTCTACTCACGTGGAAAAATTCAATACACTCACGTGGAAAAATTCAATACACTTTTCTTGAGAGGAAAAAGAGAAGAATCTTCACGAGTTTGATTTACTCCTTCACTCCTTTAAACAAAACGGGAAGCGCATTTTAATGAACTTCTCTTTTCCCCCTTTCTTTTGCGAGGAGTTCTTTTCGCCTTTCGTTTACAAGCAATCTTGAGTATGTAACTGGAAAACGGTTTTTTCATTTTTCTTCTTCTTTATTTTTTTCTCCTTCTTCTCTTTCTCCTTCTCCTCCTCCCTCTACTTCTCCTCTTCCTTCTTCGCCTCCTCCTTCTTCCTTCTCCTTCTTCTTCTCCTCTTCCTTCTCCTCCTCCTTCTTCGCCTCCTCCTTCTCCTCCTCCTCCTTCTTCCTTCTTTCTTTTAAGTGGCAGGGCGCTCTGGAGGAGCTCTTCCACCCAACCACTCCGCTTTTCACGAGCAAGTCGTGGGTAGTTAACGCCCGTATTGTTATTTTTTATTTAATGAAACACATCACCTCCCATTGAATATAGCAGAGGTTCCCAATCTGTGGTATGCGTACCATTGAAGCAATTCTGGTGGTACGCGAAAAGAATTGAAAAATCCATTTTTATGATTGGTCTCGTAAATGCAAAAAACAAATTTGGCAACCCTAGTTGGGAGAGAGAAAAAATCTACAATCAGTTCACCAAAAAAATGTAACATCGTACTTCGTACTACCACTAACACAAAAATTTCGCCTGCGGAGCTATAAGCTCATTATTTAATCCCCAAACCACACAAAATTGTTGCTTGGTGGTACGCTAAAAGAACCTTGAGGTGTCAGGTGGTACGCAGTACTCAAAAGTTTGGGAACCCCTGGAATATCGCGTTCGAGTGGATATTGATATTGCTTTTCAATGAAAACGTTGAAAGGTTCTTGCATTTCCGAGACACGTGCTGTGGGAATGGAAGAAGAAAGGGAGAAAAAGAAAGATATAGGTATAAGCTTAACCAGTTAGTTGGCCTCAAAGCGATCACTCAACGCTGGAAGATATAGGTATACGCTTAACCAGTTAGTTGGCCTCAAAGCGATCACTCAAAGCTGATTGAGAGGCCGACGACATACGCCGAACCCATCTGAACATGGGAAAAGGCGAAGAAGGAGGAGAAGAAGAAGGAGAAGAAGAAGAAAAAAAAGAAGAAGAAGAAAAAGAAGATAGGTGGAAGCTTAATCCATCTTTTGGGGCTGTTTGCCCCTCCACCTAAGCCTCAGACTGGGCTTTTTGTATTATAATAAGATACCTATAGGTATAGGTGACTATAGTTCATCCAGATCAATGTGACAGCAATGAGTCATCAACCCAAAATGAAGGAACCAATCAGATTGCAGGAAATCCTTACATTGTTGCAATTGAGGTAAAGGTCTATTTTTGATAAACTCTCTCTTTTAAAATGCAGAGGTAGCTCTAAGTTCAGAGGTTGCAGAACAGGTAAGGTAGATATCGCCTTACCTGACTTTGTTTCACTGTCCGAGGAAGCACTGTGCAATATACCTTCCCCTTTTAAAGATTCTCTACCATTGCACATGTGACATGTTTGGCAACAATGCCCATTATTTTGCTGTCACATTGATCTGGACACACTATAAACAGGTAGGCTGATGGATTGAAAGGAACAGAAAGGAAAAGGAGTTTCTTTTAAGCTGTGTTCACACAAAATCGACGCCCGGGCCAGCTGTCGATCGATGGTCAATCTACGAGGACGAGGGCAGTGTGGACGGTTTCAGTCGACATCGATCGACCGCCGTCGACTATGTGTAGACACAACTTAGACCTTAGACCTCTAATACTAGCAATCTGTACACTCCGAGGGAGCTTTGACTTAAACCAAAAATATCTACCAGCGCAACGTTAAAATCTCTGCCCTGTAGAAGTTTTTAGACAAAGGTTCTGTTTCTGTAATTCTAGGGGTGTTTTTCGTCCATTGTATAACTGCCCTGTAATCTGTGATATGTATTGTTAAAAATACAGTAAACTATTTCAATTCAAATCAAAAATGAAAAAATCCCACTTTCAGTTGGGAGATTCACGATTCTTCTTATCAAAATTCTTCTAATCCATTCTCTTAGGTGCGGAATTCTTCAAGAGACCTCCTGTGTACGCAGGCTAAACGTAAGGGCAAAACCATTATCCGAAATAGTGGTCGGGTTCGAATCTGCCTGGAGGCATAAAACAGTCAAATTTTTCCCCCAACTTTTTTTTTTTTTTTTTTTTTTTTTTTTTTAAGTTAGTAGGTAGGTAGGTACCCCTTTTAGCCATGAGAATAGCTAGGTAGCTATTTTAGATTTGCTATCCGTTTTTTGTATTTTTCCCACAGTACATTATACAACATTCATCATGTTTGCTTTAGGCTCCATTAACTCCTGGCGGTTTAAACTGGCATACATAATTTTACCTGGTTTAAAAATTAATCCGTTCGGGTTAAGCAATTTGGTCGATTTTAACATTTGGCTTAAGATTAGCCAATCCAGTCAGTTTTACTGGCAAACTAAGTTCAACTTAAATTGTGGTCTGAGTTTTTACCTTGCCTTGGTTGCTTACTTTTCACTGGTGTAGTTTTGAAATAGCAAAAACTTTAACTCGTTTTTTCTCGAAATGTTTAGGTACCTAGGTATAAATAGATTTCATACTTAGGTATCTAATTAGGGTTAGTGTGGTCTGTGTTTACCATTCATAAGAGTATGTGTGTAGGTACTAGATACTTACATTAATGGCTAAATTCATACTTGTAGCTTGTATGTACCAGTGATAGTCTGAAAGTTTTGAAATAAAATTTAACCTTTCTATAGCGCACATATGTGGGTATGTAGGTACCTATTTTATCTGAGCTATGTACAAATACCCACATGTAGGTTTTGCAGGTACAGATACTAATAATTATGTACCTATTATCTGGCCTAACCTATGTATAAAATGATATGTAGCTACCCACACCTAGATACTCCGGAATAGTAAGAGTTGTGGTTACTATGGCAGCAGAAAAGAAGATCCATGTAGATTTATTTTTTTGCCAAAGTGGCATGAGTGATTCATGGCTGTGGCAAATTTTATTCGGGCTTAAGGCTCAGGCCCATATTTTATGTGTCGACTTTAATGGCTTCTTTGGAAACATCGTGTCCTGGCTGTCTTATAGCCGATTTCACCAAACTTCAATCAAGCCTTAATTGAATCATTAAGCACTGATGGGGAATTAAAGTTGAAAATTGCATTTCAAAAAAAAAAATAAATAAATAAATTTAAAAAAAAGACCAATAACCCGTGTGGGTTGAAAATAAAATAAGAAAAAAGAACACTGCGATTTTTGTCCTTTAATAGTTTACTATAATTCCATGTCAGGTTTTATTTATTTGTATATTCAGCTCTCCGCTATTTACAATCTTACAAAGTTCTAAAATTAACAAAATACAAAAAAATGGGTATATGGTAAAATGCCTCTCGATTGCTTACTAAGAAGCAGTTGAATTAATAATAATTGAAGGGCAATTCAGAATATGGGGTATAGTGCAATTTTCGATTTAATTTGGTAGTTTGGTATAGTTAATAGATAGATTTCAGAAATGACACTATTTTACAAGGGTAAAGGAAAGATACTACTTTGTACCCCATGAGGTTTGCCCCACAAAACTACGATTAAGATAGAAATAAAGGTTAAAAGATAAAACTAAGAAAAAAGAAAGTAAAAAGGTAAAAATTATAACTAAGAAAAAAAAAGTAAAAATATGACAGCAATTTTTTAGGAAGGTAAAAAAAGATTCGTGAAAAATAAAAATAAAATGGCACCAATAATTCACAATATTTTTTAGAGAAGTTATAAAAATAAATATAAAGTAAGGTCTATAAAATAAAATTATAGTTAATTTGTAAAATAAAATGTACCATAAGAATTAAGTACATTTTGTCTGTTTTGAATTTGGAACACACAATACAACAGCCCCATCCACAGACTTTTGAAGAATGAAGATATCATCTATTCTAAATTTCTAATCTGTTTTTTACTTGGGTACCTACTTGGACGAGACAAGTAGAAACTTCAACCATGATAATGATAACTGATAAATAACATTGTTGAAGAAGAAAAAATAATAATAATAATGTTGTTGTTGTTGTTGTTGTTGTTGTTGTTGTTGTTGTTGTTGTTGTTGTTGTTGTTGTTGTTGTTGTTGTATGCAAAAAGGGAAACCTGATATCTTCTGATTTATTTGGGGCATTTTATTTAACACTTAACCGTTAACCGAAGTTCGGTTTAGTCAAGGTCACTACCTCCCCTCATATCAGTGTGTTTATGACGTAAGGGGCGTTAACTATTTTTTAGGTTTACGTTTCCCCTCTTGCCATACTAAACCAAGCTCTGGACTTCGGTTTACGATAGAAACGCCAATTTTTCTCGGTTAATGCGAACAGCTGATTTTTTTAATCAGCTGATTACGAGATTTTTACCCCCTCTCTAAATTTCGGTTTACAGTTAAGTGTTAAATAAAATACGACAATTTTGTGTTACACTTTGTGGTGTCAAAAAATCACCAAAGTCCACTGAATTTTACCTACGTGGATGAAAAGATGGGTAGGAAATGCGCGCTTTTTTAAATTTGAAAAATAACGAACTATTTTTTTTTTCACTTCACAGTTCACTTGTTTTATGTTCCTTTTTCTATGTCTTATTGCTTATTGTACTATGTACTACCCCATAACCCCACTCCTTTTCTATGCATTATTGTTTTATTGTCCTATCCTTTTGTATTCCTTGTAATTTCGTTATATCAATTTTTTTGCAATATCTATTTTTCGTTATATCGAGGTTAAAATCTAAACCATTTCGTTATGTCGATTTACTTCGCTATACTGAGGTCCAAATCAGAGTAACTTCGTTGTACTGAGGTAAAATTCTACTCGGTTTTAAGATTGCTTCGCTATACTGAGGTTAAAATCAGTGTAACTCAGGGCCGGATTACCCATAAGGCAGAATGGCAGACTGCCACGGGCCCCGCGCTTTGAGGACTTACACTAGATATT
>NW_007377727.1:160693-232966 GCF_000475195.1 Diaphorina citri
TTATTGATTATTGTACTATGTACTACCCCATAACCCCACTCCTTTTCTATGCATTATTGTTTTATTGTCCTATCCTTGTATTTGTATTTGATTATTGTACTATGTACTACCCCATAACCCCACTCCTTTTCTATGCATTATTGTTTTATTGTCCTATCCTTGTATTCCTTGTAATTTCGTTATATCAATTTTTTTGCAATATCTATTTTTCGTTATATCGAGGTTAAAATCTAAACCATTTCGTTATGTCGATTTACTTCGCTATACTGAGGTCCAAATCAGACTTAGTCAGCACACACGATTGGATGTAAGGCTCGAATCAAGCTTACAAATTCACCTGTGTAAGTTGGATGACATCCAGTCTGCAAGCCTAGTTTCGTTATGCTGAGGTAATTCTTCTCGCTTTTAACATCACTTAGCTATACTGAGAACTGAGGTTAAAATTTAATCAATTTCGTTATACTGAGGTAATTTTCTCGGGCTCGTGCCCCAAATTACTTCGTTGTATCTATTCTCTTTACTTCGCTATACTGAGGTTTTTGCCTCTGAAGGGGCCTAGATCCACTTACTACATACTCGAGTAACTTCGTTGTACTGAGGTAAAATTCTACTCGGTTTTAAGACTTTTAAGATTGCTTCGCTATACTGAGGTTAAAATCAGTGTAACTTCGCTATGCTGAGGTAATTCTTCTCGCTTTTAACATCACTTCGCTATACCGAGGTTAAAATTTTATCAATTTCGTTATACTGAGGTAATTTTCTCGGGCTCGTGCCACAAATTACTTCGTTGTATCTATTCTCTTTACTTCGCTATACTGAGGTTTTTGCCTCTGAAGGGAAGGGAAATCGACTTTCGACTTTTCTGAGGGGGAAGGGTTAGATATGTAAACAGTGCAATAATAGTCCGAAACTAAAATGGACGCGGCACACAAGGGATCAAGAAGAGACCGCCCTAACATAATAATAGAGATGTTACTGTGGAAATGACGGGGAAGCGTTAAACATGTTGCTTCGCCGGGACCGAAAAGGGTTAACACTAGAGGAGAAATTGATAAAAAGAAGAGGTTTCATAGAGGGAACTGTAACTGCTAAGGTCTTATCGTCCCAAAATCGGAGAGAGAGAAGGAAGACAGGATAGGAGAAAGACAGCCGTTCCGAGAACGAACATTATCCGTTCAGGATAAAATCCACCCCGGGCGAGAATCGAACCCGCGGCCTAGCGCTAACAAGGTAGACTGACCAACCAAGCTAACTAGGCTGGCTGGTTAAAACAGTGAATAAGGGAAATAATAGCTTGAAATGGAGAAGCCTCCATGACGGAGTGGGTGTCACACTAGGGTTGCAGGCCGGAAGTCCATCTGATGAGAGGCATACTACGGGATGGGCATGGTTTTACCAGGCGAGCGTCTTGACCACTACGCCACCGAGGCAGATATGTAAACAGTGCAATAATAGTCGTAAACAGTGCAATAATAGTCCTAAACTAAAATGAACGCGGCACACAAAGGATCAAGAAGAGACCGCCTTAACATAATAATAGAGATGTTACCATACACAAAGTACGATTATAAAATAAAAAATTTCAAGCAAATCACAAGTTGCAGAAAAAAAAGAAAGGGAGGAGGACCGCCTTAACATAATAATAGAGATGTTACTTGCGGAAATGGAAGGGTTAAACATGTATCTTCGCCGGGACCGAAAAGGGTTAACACTAGAAGAGAAATGGATCAAAAAAGAGGTTTTATAGAGGGAACTGTAACTGCTAAGGTCTTATCGTCCCGAAATCGGAGAGAGAAGGAAGACAGGATAGAATGGCAGCCGTTCCGAGAACGAACATTATCCGTTCAGGATAAAATCCACCCCGGGCGAGAATCGAACCCGCGGCCTAGCGCTTACAAGGTAGAATGACCAACCAAGCTAACTAGGCTGGCTGGTTAAAACAGTGAATAAGGGAAATAATAGCTTGAAATGAAGAAGCCTCCATGACGGAGTGGGTGTCACACTAGGGTTGCAGGCCGGAAGTCCATCTGATGAGAGGCATACTACGGGATGGGCATGGTGAGGAAAATATTGGGACGCGCGTAGGAAAATGACATAATAATCAATTCCTTTGCATTAGTAAATAACAAAAATAGAATATTTTCAAAACATCACACTAGGGTTGCAGCCCGGAAGTCCATCTGATGAGAGGCATACTACGGGATGGGCATGGTACGACACGGCTGTGAAACACTCGTCTTAAAACAAAGCTGCTTTACCAGTGAAAAGCGCCTAGTTCTTTTGCAAGATCATAGGTCAGTTTTCGTACACTCCTTAAAAGAAAAAAAAAATCGCCTGCGGCGCTATACAACGTGCTCCTCTCTCACCTGGACCATGTCCTGGGTACGGAGGTTGGGGGCCGCGTCTCTGCAGGGACCGTGTATCAGCATAATGTCCGCCATGTTGTACGGGAGGGGGAGGGGCCTGATGGGATGCTCACATGAATCACCCATGAATGCAGCACACTTAATAACTTGCCCTGCCGTGGAAGCCAGCAATGATATTGGAGGAAAATATTGGGACGCGCGTAGGAAAATGACATAATGATCAATGCCTTTGCATTAGTAAATAACAAAAATAGAATATTCCTCATTTATACTGCCAGGATGAGACTGAAAAGTCCCTTTACCCCATAGACACGGACAGGTGAGAAGAAAAGACAATTTTATGTTTTCACGCCAGCCTAGTTAGCTTGGTTGGTGGTGCGTCTGCCTTGTAAGCGCTAGGCCGCGGGTTCGATTCCCGCCCGGGGCGGATTTTATCCTGGGCATGGTACGATACGGCTGTGAAACACTCGTCTTAAAACAAAGCTGCAGTGAAAAGCGCCTAGTTCTTTTGCAAGATCATAGGTCAGTTTTCGTACACTCCTTAAAAGAAAAAGAAAAATCGCCTGCGGCGCTATACAACGTGCTCCTCTCTCACCTGGACCATGGCCTGGATACGGAGGCTGGGGGCCGCGTCTCTGCAGGGACCGTGTATCAGCATAATGTCCGCCATGTTGTACGGGAGGTGGTCAAACCTCTTATTTTTATTATTAATAATAACAAAAATGCTTATAATAATAAAAAACTTTTTCTTCTTCTTCTTCTTCTTCTTCTTCTTCTTCTTCTTCCCCTTTCTTCTTTCTTCTGTTAGCAACACCAAGAAAATACCGAGTAACTATCTAAAACTATTCGAAAACTAAATAAATGAAATGAAATTCAGGAACACCTATGTATACATCTACCTATCTACTCATCCACACACAAAGGTCAAACCTCTTAATTTTATTTTTAATAATAAAAAAAATGCTTATAATAATAAAAAAAAACTTTTTCTTCTTCTTCCTCCCCTTTCTTCTTTCTTCCCTCTTCTGTTAGCTTCTGTTAGCAACACCAAGAAAATACCGAGTAACTACATATGTAAAACTCTTCGAAAACTAAATAAATGAAATGAAATTCAGGAACACCTATGTATACATCTACCTATCTACTCATCCACACACAAAAAGCCCACCCTGAGGCTTAGGTGTATGGGGAAGAATGGGTTAAGTCCAGTGTTGCCAGATTAATCCTCCCAAATTACCGTACACTGTTAGAAAATTTGAAACTGCTAGAAATATCGTACATTTTTACTTCCTGGCAGTGTTGCCAGACTGGTCAGCTGAGATTACCGTACAATTTTGCTGAAAATAATTCTTAAGACTCGTTAGAGAATGAAAATCCATATTAAAACAATTTAGAGATCCGTTTTTCTCAAAAACAATTTTTGCTTAAAAGACCGTCCTAGAGAAAACGCTCCATTTGTCAATGGCACAAACTTTGCTTCTAAAAAACCTCTTTATTAGAGATGTCGCTCTTGGTAATATATCATATGCCCGATAACGAATAGTAATAATATGGTTTGCTTTTATTGGGCATAAAAAAAAAGAAAAAATACAATGAGTAGTATTATTACAATGAGCCCCGCCTATTTCTTAGGGATATTCTTGGATATATGTACAATAACGCGCCTATTTTTTGGGAATATTATAACGAACCCGCGACATTTTGGTCATATGTATAACACCCCGGCCTATTTCTTCGGGATTTTCTTGGACATATTATAACAAACAAACCCGTGATATATTAGTCATATCCCGAACCCTGCGGCCGGTCTATTTCTTGGGCGTGTTATTATAATCGACATACACCCTCACGACCTCTCCCGAATATTTCCGCTGTGACGGCATAAAATAGAAGTCTGGCTGCAGCTGCGGCGAATCTGATGACGTCATAAGTGACTTGCTTGGCCGCTGGTGAGTGTAGTAGCCGCCCGGGTGAGAGGCGAGGCCGTGGTTGGACGAGGCCTGGCGCGGCAGAGAGTAGGTGTTACCTGCGGAAACGAGGGGGAAGGGTTAGATAATAATAATAATAGACTCATGAGTGGAAGGCAACCACTAGGCGAGGTTAACGCCTTAGGCGTTCTCTACCACCTAACCCTTAGAGCTCCATTATTATGTGGTCAAATCTAAATAATAATAATCTATTAATTTACTAAACTTAAAAATATTTTTGGTAACAATCAGGTTACAATTTGGTAGCTTTAATTGGAGGGGATGAATTTAAGGATTAAGTTTCTTAGAAGATGGTAATTGATTCTTTAACAGTATCGTTATATTTGGATTTTGGATTTATTTTAGTTCAGTATCGTTTTATAGATATGAATTCTATTTTTATGAATTAAGTCCAGTGTTGCCAGATTGATCCTCCCAAATTACCGTACACTGTTAGAAAATTTGAAAACTGCTAGAAATATCGTACATTTTTACTTCCTGGCAGTGTTGCCAGACTGGTCAGCTGAGATTACCGTACAATTTTGCTGAAAATACCGTACTTTACCGTATGCCACATTTATAAAGTCGTACATTTTTGTATAGTACCAGCAAATTACCGTACATTATCATATAAAACTCATTACGGTACACATTATCGTACCAAAGCTCGAATACCGTACAAATACGGTAATTACCGTACATCTGGCAACACTGGTTAAGTCTCTCCGAATCTATCTACTCATTCTCGAATACCGTACATCTGGCAACACTGGTTAAGTCTCCGAATCTATCTACTCCTGGCCTCGTATGAACTCACCTTATGCTGCGTGGGCGGATGCCTCAGGGTTTTGTACAGTGTGCATCCGGCTTGGATCAAAGCCACAAACTACCAAAGCTCGAATACCGTACAAATACGGTAATTACCGTACATCTGGCAACACTGGTTAAGTCTCTCCGAATCTATCTACTCATGGCCTCGTATGAACTCACCTTATGCTGCGTGGGCGGATGCCTCAGGGTTTTGTACAGTGTGCATCCGGCTTGGATCAAAGCCACAAACACTAGAGCCGCAATACAACCGAGTACAATGTACAACTTGGTGGCTGAGACGAATATACCCGCGCCGCCCTCCTTACTCTCATCTGATAGGGTGGATGTAACTGTGGGAGAGAAAAATAGAAAACATTAATTATTTTTTTAAATCTTAAAAAGTAGACTCACGACTATCACGTTACGTGAGCTCACGTGACGTGAGTACAATGTATAACTTGGTGGCTGACACGAATATACCCGCGCCGCCCTCCTTACTCTCATCTGATAGTGTGGAGGTGACTGTGGGAGAAAATTAGGAAATCATGAAACCCACAAAATCCGCTTTTTGGACTTATCTACAGTCTGAAACGCACTCCATCCACTAGAAGGGGATTTTTTTTCTTTTTTTTTAAGAGGTTTGATAGAGGGAACTGTAACTGCTATGGTCTTATCGTCCCGAAATCGAAGAGAGAAGGAAGACAGGATAGGAGAAAGCCAGCCGTTCCGAGAACGAACATTATCCCATCAGGATAAAATCCGCCCCGGGCGGGAATCGAACCCGCGGCCTAGCGCTTACAAGGCAGACGCACACTAGAAGGGGAACTATATAGCATTATCAGCTGCGTTGAAGTAAACAATTTCTGTGGATCAATGAGCAGCTGTAATTTAGAAGTTATTAGAAATCTTTTTTGGCTAACCCTATTATACTATACCTACGTGTGCAACTTTCCCCATCCGTGGCACAATCTCCGGCTTTTACGGATGGGTATACCATTTGTTGAATATTTATTTAATTGAGAGATTTGTACCGAGCAACTAATAAATGAAAACTTCGTAAATAAAATAACTCCTACACTTCAATTCCAAATATCTCGAAACAAGGTCCCTATGTATGGCTTAGTCCGTTCTTCCTCTCAACCCCTCAAATATGGGTATTAATGTTTCCCAGTGATTTTTTTTTTTTTTTTTTTTTTTTAAAAAAAAGATGAGTGTTCCACCGCCGTTCGTAGCAATGGAACAACTGCTACATTAGACGCTTGTGGCCTGTGTCGTAGCATGCCCATCCCGTATGCCTCTCATCAGATGGGCGGGAAGAGACACAATACTCCCCATTTAGGTGCTGGGTCAACACGAGAACACCAGAAAGTAACCCGTTGAAATATTTGCAACAATCGAAAACGAGTACACCCTTTCTTTCCACCCTTTGATTTTGTATATATATATTTTTTTTAAATGTCATGATAACAATATTCTGTACATCAAGGGTGGGGTGGTAGAGAATGCCATAGGCATTAACCCCACCCTTGATTCAAACTGTTATTTTTTTTTTAAATTATTATCTACTGATACCATTATGTTTACCATCATGGGGTATGTATCTCGTAAACCTAAAGTCTTCGATCTAATTGTTTAATAGATAATAAGTAATAATACATAATAATACATAATAATAATACATAATAATACATTCAAGTACAAATTTTTGTCGATGGTGGATTGAACCCGCACCTTCTGCATGGGGCCAAACGGCAAGCGCGGTTAATCTCTTACCTTGTACGGGTTCGAAAACCAAATATGCCGGATCCAGTGTTAGGGCTCCGACTCTTCCCGCTGTCACGGTTGAGTTGAGTACCTCCTCAGGTGATACCATGGGCAGTAAGGCTCTGCCTCGCTCGTAATTGCCTTCATCTAGTTCCAGACTCATGCGAGCGATCACGTTGTCGTCATCCCTGGAAATGGGTCAGAGAGGGTTAATTTTGAGGAAGAACTGAAGGAGTACGAGTACGAATTAATACGAGACAGAAGGGGTTAAATTTGAGGACATGAGAACGAAAAATTTTAGTTACAAGATTTGACCCAAACAAACAAAATTACAAACAGAGATCTCAAGTTAAGTAAAACCATGTAAAAATGCAAATGGGGTCCTAATAGAAATTAGAACAGTTGCGCTTACTTGGGTTATGTTTCAAAAAGCAGGAAAAATGAAAAACAGCGGAATTTTTCTTTTTATTCTACGACTTCTAGATCCCGAGATGAATCGATTAAAAAATATCGGTAAATCGTGAACTCTGACGTCACGGCATACGCTCCCGTAGCGCGTACACGATGACGTCACATCAAATGTCCCGAGCTAGGAGAGAAAAATAGAAAACATTAGATAATTATTTTTTAACTCTTAAAAGGTAGACTCACTACTCTATCACGTCACGTGAGCTCACGTGACGTGAGTACAATGTATAACTTGGTGGCTGACACGAATATACCCGCGCCGCCCTCCTTACTCTCATCTGATAGGGTGGAGGTGACTGTGGGAGAAAATTAGGAAAACATGAAACCCACAAAATCCGCTTTTTGAACTTATCTACAGTCTGAAACGCACTCCATCCACTAGAAGGGGATTTTTTTTAAGAGGTTTGACAGAGGGAACTGTAACTGCTATGGTCTTATCGTCCCGAAATCGAAGAGAGAAGGAAGACAGGATTGAGTTATTTGGTGTAGTGTTTGGGGACTTTATGAACCCAATATTTAAATCGGATGAAAATAATTTTGACTGTCGAGTGGGTTATTTGTTATTTGGTGAAGTGTTTGGGGACTTTATGAACCCAATATTTAAATCGGATGAAAATAATTTTGATTGTCGAGTGGGTTATTTGTTATTTGGTGCAGTGTTTGGGGACTTTATGAACCCAATTTAAGTCGGATGAAAATAATTTTGATTGTCAAGTGAGTTATTTGGTGAAGTGTTTGGGGACTTTATAAACCCAATTTCAGTCGGATGAAAATAATTTTTGATTGTCGAGTGAGTTATTTGGTGAAGTGTTTGGGGACTTTATGAACCCAATATTTAAAGGATGAAAATAATTTTGATTGTCGAGTGAGCTATTTGGTGCAGTGTTTTTCGGGGGTTTTAGAATCGTACATTAGAATGGGGACATTATGAACGCAATATTTAAAGGATGAAAATAACTTTGATTGTCAAGTGAGTTATTTGGTGAAGTGTTTTTCGGGGGTTTTAGAATCGTACATTAGAATGGGGACATTATGAACGCAATATTTAAAGGATGAAAATAATTTTGATTGTCAAGTGAGTTATTTGGTGAAGTGTTTTTCGGGGGTTTTAGAATCGTAGCGTGGGGTCGTGACGCGGGTTAAACTCAGACTGAATGGGGGCCCAATGACCCCGGGTGTAAATATAGGCGGCCTGATGAGCGCTATAGTCCTCCTGGGGCGGATATTGCGCCCGAATGGGGATCGAGTACACCCTCTGTGAAAACAAGGGGCGGGTAGAATAGAATAGATTAATAGAATATTAATTTGATAAGGAGAACCAAAAAGGCAGATATATTTTGCAGAACTTCAAAGACCCACAGAACTTATTCCTGGAGCGGGCACTTCAAAGTTCTCCCCCAGCTTGACTAGTTTAACCTCAACGTTGTATTGCAGGCGGGGAGGTGTTGGGGCACTCTGCCAGTCCTCTTCTGCAAATGAAGAGAAAGTTTCAATGTGAATTTAAAAGTAAAGTCAACGCGGAGGACAGAAGGGAGTGGAAACTTTTCGATCTGCAAAAAATTGGAGAAACCCCAATCTTGAAACCACACCACCCATCCAGGTGAAACGTGAATCATGAAACCCGTACATAAGGTTAACACACTGGTGAAACCGAGTTTCATGAACCTCACTGGTGCATTGACATATGGAACAGGTTTCACTAGGGTGCATTGCGCATTATGCTTTTAAATTTTAAAATTTGAATCCTGTCTTCTTCTTCTTCTTCTTCTTCTTCTTCTTCTTCTTTTTCTTCGCCTTTTTCCGTGTACAGACGGGGTTGGCGTTTTTCGTCAGCCTCTCAATCAGCCCTAATATTTAGAGTGATTGCTCCTGTAAAGTTGAATAAAGGTTTTTTTTATTTTACAACAAAGTTGACCCAAAAGTCGGAACACGTTTATTTCCTAATGGTTCACGGAAGTTAACCCTGATAACTGCCTCTCACCTGCCAAAATATCCAAAAGACTCGGTCGAAAACAACTTTACCAGTTTTTGGCACAAGGAACCTCTTTATCGCCTCTATCATTGTACCAGTGTATCATTAATAGATTAACCCTTTGCTCACCTCTGGCACAGTTTCGGAAGCACACCCTTTGCGACGAGAAGGCAGGAATGACCTCGTGTTTTCGGATCTTCTTATTGACCGGGTTAAACGAGCCTCCCTTAATGGGGAACATCAGATACAAACACTTGTCATCCGTGAAGGAGAAGTCCTTAGAGTCTTGCGTGATACGTTTGCGTTGGAACGAGAGTGTGGTGATACCTGGGGAACAGAGGGAATGGAACAGTTAGACAGAGGAACGGAGAAATTGGAACAAATAGAGAGTGGAGCAAGAGTGTGGTGATACCTGGGGAACAGAGGGAATGGAACAGTTAGACAGAGGAACGGAGAAATTGGAACAAATAGAGAGTGGAGCAAGAGTGTGGTGATACCTGGGGAACAGAGGGAATGGAACAGTTAGACAGAGGAACGGAGAAATTGGAACAAATAGAGAGTGGAGCAAGAGTGTGGTGATACCTGGGGAACAGAGGGAATGGAACAGTTAGACAGGAGGTACGGAGATAATGGAACAGTTAGAGAGTGGAACGGAGATAATGGAACAGTTATAGAGAGTGGAACGGAGATAATGGAACAGTTAGACAGTGGAACGGAGATAATGGAATAGTTAGACAGGGGAAAAGAAAAATTGAAACAAACAAAAAGTGGACCGGAGATAATGGAATAGGTATGTACAGGGGAACAGAGAGATTGAAACAAATAGAAAGTGGAACGGAGATAATGGAATAGAGAAATTGAAACAAGTAGGAAGTGGAACGGAGATAATGAAATAGTTAGACGGTGGAATAGAGAAATTGAAACGAAATGGCTTTTTCACAACTTTTGTGTGACAGCATCATCCTTTGAAATCAATTTCCATATTTCAATAATCTTTTCACACTGGTAATTATGCGACTGGTTGATTAAAGTAGCTACTCAATTGTCCTCACGAGGCTGCTGAGTGCTCCCCGGGAATTAGCAACCAATCAGTCACTCACCGTCTACTGTAGATCCAGAAGCATTGGTGACATCTTGACTAATATCCAGCAGAGGAGATGTGTATCCTCCTATCCAGGTGTCCATGAGGAATGGTCTGCCTGAGTTGTCCACCCAACCTAAGATGGCGTCCGTTTGGGACTGAAATAAAAATAACAGTGCTTTTTTACTTTCCTTATCCTATAGGAAGGAAAGTAATGTATTCGGGTCAAATTTTCGATGGTCAGATTTTAGTGTCAAAACACGTTTTGAGGTCCCTAGAGCCTAAATCCAAAGTTTCAAACACGTTTTGAGGTGCCTAGACCCTAAATCCAAAGTTTCAGCCATTGGTGTGTGTGTGTGTGTGTGTGTGTGTGTGTGTGTGTGTGTGTGTGTGTGTGTGAGAACGGTAAGAGCTAGAGACTTGAAATTTGGCATGCAGCTGTCAAATATGACAAGGATGCGACACGAAACTTTCGCTTAAGATCGGTGCAACGCTTGGCGGTATTTTCGAACGGTAAGAGCTAGAGACTCGAAATTTGGTATGTAGATGTCAAATGTGACAAGGATGCGACACGAAACTTTTGGATAAGACCGGTGCAACGCTTGGCGGCATTTTTATCGCTTTTTGGCGGTTTTCGGTGTAATTTAACAATATCTCGGGAACGGTATAAAGACTTGAAATTTGGTATTTAGTTCACAAATGTGACAAGGATGCAAGACAAAACGTTTGGTTAAAATAGGTGCTCCGGTTGGCGGTATTTTGACCGCTTTTTGGCGGTTCTCAGCTATATCGACTAGGCGGTTAGAGATATTGTAAATGTTACAACAGAACACCCAAATAAGCACCATTCAATAGGATAAGGAAAGTCGTGTGATGTTCACACCAGATTTTTTTTTATACTGCTTGCATAGGACTAAAGAGTCCCTTTAACCCTGCAGTAGTCTACTACATTATTGTGGTCGAATTCTAAAGGGTGGGATTGAATCCACGCCCTTCTGATTACCACAGAATTATATGGTGATATGTCAAAAACACCGATTTTTTGGGGAATAGCAATTGAAAGTTTGACATTCAACACGGTATAAGATAGAGATTTATTTATTTTCACAAACTTACGGATTGGAAAAAAAAAACATTTTTACAAATTTCCGAGATTAATAGGTACCTACTTAAAACTAAGCTTACGTACTAATATTAAAATCTAACGAAGAGAATGGAAATTTAACCATATGTCAATACATAAAACTAAAATATTAAGGTATCTAATAGGTAGGTACGAGCAGTAGATATCTTATATTATAAGAACAAAAACTCATTCACAGTTCACATTTCATAGTTCACACACTGATCGCTCTATCTCGAGAACCACAACACACCACCGAGGCAGGTTAGGTTTCAATATGAATTTAAAAGTACAGTAAACGCGGAGGACAGAAGGGAGTGGAAACTTTTCGATCTGCAAAAAATTGGAGAAACCCCAATCTTGAAACCACACATCCCATCCAGGTTGTGGTGATACCTGGGGAACAGAGGGAATGGAACAGTTAGACAGAGGAACGGAGATAATGGAAAAGTTAGACAGGGGAACGGAGATAATGGAACAGTTAGAGAGTGGAACGGAGAAATTGGAACAAATAGAGAGTGGAGCAAGAGTGTGGTGATACCTGGGGAACAGAGGGAATGGAACAGTTAGACAGAGGAACATCCAGGTGAAACGTGAATCGTGAAACCCGTACATAAGGCATAAAGTTAACACAGAGCAGTGCACACTGGTGAAACCGAGTTTCATGAACCTCACTGTGCATTGACATATGGAACAAGTTTCACTAGGGTGCATTGCGCATTATGATTTTAAATTTTAAAATTTGAATCCTGTAAAATTGAATAAAGGTTTTTATTTTACAACAAAGTTGACCCAAAAGTCGGAACACGTTTATTTCCTAATGGTTCACGGAAGTTAACCCTGATAACTGCCTCTCACCTGCCAAAATATCCAAAAGACTCGGTCGAAAACAACTTTACCAGTTTTTGGCACAAGGAACCTCTTTATCGCCTCTATCATTGTACCAGTGTATCATTAATAGATTAACCCTTTGCTCACCTCTGGCACAGTTTCGGAAGCACACCCTTTGCGACGAGAAGGCAGGAATGACCTCGTGTTTTCGGATCTTCTTATTGACCGGGTTAAACGAGCCTCCCTTAATGGGGAACATCAGATACAAACACTTGTCATCCGTGAAGGAGAAGTCCTTAGAGTCTTGCGTGATACGTTTGCGTTGGAACGAGAGGGTGGTGATACCTGGGGAACAGAGATAATGGAACAGTTAGACAGTGGAACGGAGATAATGGAACAGTTAGACAGAGGAACGGAGAAATTGGAACAAATAGAGATTAGGGTGAGGATCATATGAGTTGTCATGGTGAGGCTCATATGAGTTGTCAGGATATCGATGAGTATGTGTGTGATATGGATATCCTCCATATCTGTTATATGGATATCCTCCATATCCATATGGATATGGATATCCTCCAAAATTACGTGTCCGCCTTACACGAGAGCTTCCCGAATACCTTCCTTGGTCATCCATCCGGAAACTAACCACACGCAACGTGACTTTACGTGACATATATTTTTTTTAAGAGGTTTTGACAAAGGGAACTGTAACTGCTATGGTCTTATCGTCCCGAAATCGAAGAGAGAAGGAAGACAGGATATACCTTCCTTGCCTTCTTGATGCTCTTCTACTTGTTCTCTTTGTTTTAGATTCCATTTTATCTATATATTTCCTTTCTTCTCTTGTTAAGAGTTGTGGATGTATCAGTGCTTTTTGTTTTAATTCGGTCTCTTCCACTGCGCTCAAATTGTGAAATCCCGTGTTTGGCATGGTACTCCTGTTATCTGTGCCAGCATATTTCCTTTCTTCTCTTGTTAAGAGTTGTGGGTGTATCAGTGCTTTTTGTTTTAATTCGGTCTCTTCCACTGCGGTCAAATTGTGAAATCCCGTGTTTGGCATGGTACTCCTGTTATCTGTGCCAGGAACATAGATAATGTCAGGAATAATAGTCCTTTGGCCATATATATTCCATTCGTCACCAATATTATTTTTCCGAATAGGAAAATTCTTATCCATGGTGAATTTCGGTGCTATTTC
Organism: Diaphorina citri; assembly: GCF_000475195.1. Classification (NCBI taxonomy): domain Eukaryota; kingdom Metazoa; phylum Arthropoda; class Insecta; order Hemiptera; family Psyllidae; genus Diaphorina; species Diaphorina citri. The sequence continues at coordinate 174,274 of NW_007377727.1, forward strand.
TTTGTAATACCCAGAAATTTGGTGACGGGATTTGAGTGTGAAAATTGTCTTGCGTTAGTGTTACTGTTGAGGCATTTTGTGTCATAACCTCCATCATATCCTCCTCCAGAAGAACCTCCATCATATCCTCCTCCAGAATACCCATCATATCCTCCTCCAGAATAACCTCCATCATATCCTCCTCTAGAAGAACCTCCATCATATCCTCCTCCAGAATACCTATCATCATAACCTCCTCCAGAATAACCTCCATCATATCCTCCTCCAGAAGAACCTCCATCATATCCTCCTCCAGAATACCCTCCATCATATCCTCCTCCAGAATACCTATCATCATATCCTCCTCCAGTATACCCATCATTTCTTGGAGAATAATCATTGTCGGGACCGTACGAATGATCATTATCTGGACCGTACGAGTGATCAGTATCTAGATCGTACCTATGATCATTATCTGGACCGTACGAGTGATCAGTATCTAGATCGTACCTATGATCATTATCTGGATTGTACCAATCTGGACCGTACGAATTATGATTATCTGGAATGTACGAACGATCATTTTCATCTAGATCGTACCTATGATCATTATCTGGAATGTACCAATCTGGACCGTACGCATCAGAACCTCCATCATATCCTCCTCCAGAAGAACCTCCATCATATCCTCCTCCAGAATACCTATCATCATATCCTCCTCCAGTATACCCATCGGAACACGTAGTCTCAACATCGTTATTTGCGATAGAAATTAGTTTGGAAGGAATACTGTTCTTGACAGCAATAAGCACTCCTCCTAATTCAGTACGTATGGCCATATTCGAGTTTCGATTATATTAAAATTAAAACTCACCATTTTGTGATCATCCGAGAAGCCAATCCCGGTCCACGTGGTGGTATGTTTCGTGGTAATCGTGAACGCCATCTCATCCGTCTTCCCGACGTAGCTCCACCTTTGAAATTGAAATGGATTTTATTGATCAATCAATTGTTACATATATTATTATGAAATATATACAACCAATACCTAACTGTGGTACATTTGATCAAAAGTCATTACCTATACTGTTTATATATATAAAAAAAGAGGAGAGAAAAAGAATCAGTAATTGACCGAACGATAGTGAGGTCTATGTTTTAACTCGACCATTTTGCATTCAGTTTAGATGTTTATTTGTTTGAATGTATGTTCCGCTATAACTCCCGATTGCCTGGTCCGATTTTGATGAAATTTGGTACACATCTTCCTTGGATCAAGACACGTCGATGCTTGGTGTCCCAGGTCCAATTTTGGTTACAAATTTTTTTGGTTAATAGATAAATTACCGCATTTATGACCCTCGTATACCCTTGAGTTCTTTCTATCCCAATTCTTGGTAAATCTATCTATTATGTTTTGAAAAAGGTCAACCATTCTTTATATCTTTTGAGGGGTTGTAAAATAATAAAACCTGTTCTTTGTCCTCTTAATTACGTAACACGTACCTACATATAGGTAACTTCTTTCCTATGTATTTCCATACCATGTGAATAATTGTATTTTTTTCCTTTTATTTTTAAATTTAAGCAAGGTTTATTATTTTATAAAATGTACACCTATTTTGTACCGAATACATAAGACCTTGTTTAGACTGCGGGAGTAAAGGGACTTTTCAGTCTCATTCTGGCAGGATACACAGAGTATATTCTAATCAATTCTATTCTAATTGCATTCATACACACATTCGTCTCAGCTTGGCAAAAGAGTTTGAGTGAGGTCTACAGTCCACAGAACTACTATAGTGATAATAATAATAAAGAAAGGTCTGAGGAACTAATAGTTATGGCCTTTTTGTCCTTACTATTTCCCAGAATTCGTTAATAGAATATATGCCATATTCCATCAGGAAGTTCTTTAATGTCTGCTTGAATGTATTTGTGTTTTCTATAGTTTTTATTCGAGTTGGTTTGTATTCTTGAATGTATGTTTATACCTGGCACTATATTCACAATCCGCCCCTGCGCAGCCCAGCGGAGTTGACCACTCCCCTCGGAGGGTGGAATGTGATTGAATGTTGAAGCTGTAGTGGTGGTTGTGTGTCCCCATGTATTCGTTGTTTGAGGGTATCGGTTTGTTTGGGGTGTGAGTGACCCTGTATAATTGTGATTGGAAACTGGTAATCCCTGTGTATAGGTAGGTGTTCTTTAAAATTGAAATGGATTTTATTGATCAATCAATTGTTACATATACGAAATATATACAACCAGTAACTATGGTACATTTGATCAAAAGGCATTACCTATACTGATAATAATAAAGAAAGGTCTGAGGAACTAATAGTTATGGCCTTTTTGTCCTTACTATTAAACTATTTCCCAGAATTCGTTAATAGAATATATGCTATTTTCCATCAGGAAGTTCTTTAATCTATTTGTATTTTCTATAGTTTTTTATTCGAGTTAGTTTGTATTCTTGAATGTATGTTTATACCTGGCACTATATTCACAATCCGCCCCTGCGCAGCCCAGCGGAGTTGACCACTCCCCTCGGCAATAGTTGAGCTTGGGCGTTTGGGTTTCAGCCAATCGCAGATCAGGAGAGGAGGAAGGGGCGGAGTCAGAGCCCGGAGAAGGCACGCTATTGGTCGACGCGGCCCCGGGGGCGGGCTGGGCGTTTGGTGATTCTGAAATAAAGTGAACAAGTTTTTGAAGACCAGTTCCTAGTTTCAAAGCCACTTTGGAAAAAGAAAGCAGCAGCGCGATTGCCTGGATATACTCATCCATCCGGAAACTAACCACGCGCAACGTGACTTTACGTGACATAACTTCACTATCCATTTGGGGCTGCTCTCAGAGTAAGAATAACATAGAGAGAGCGTTTGGGGCCAAAACGAAAGACACTTTTCAAATCGAAGGTTATATATCAGCTGATTTGGTACCAGTGCCGGACCATGAATAATTTCCTGGGTAGGATGATTTTTACAGAAATTTTGAAACATTATTTCTGTAAAGTCGACCATGTTATTTCTCTTATAGGGGAAGGGGAGCACCAAAAATGATTAATCTCGAAATTCAGACCCAAAATGGAGATTTCAAATTCTCTAGTTCTGAGGCTGTTTTCGATGTGACGGCCAAAATTTAATTCTTTTCATAGGGATACCTTAGGGACTCACAAAGTCTAGGAACAATCAAAACCACCCTGGTGAAATATGCTAAAGGAAAGCTCTACCAGGAGAACCCTGCCACTTAATGGTGGGTCCAGACTTGTGCAATGTAACGTGCAATGCAATGAAATTCGTTAGTTTGGACGTGTTTGAGAAAGTTGCAGCAAACGTTTGTGGGTATCCGAGAGGTTGGCGGTTTGATTTCAAATTCTCTAGTTCCGAGGCTGTTTTCGTTGTAACGGCCAAAATTTAATTCTTTTCATCGGGATACCTTAGGGACTCACAAAGTCTAGGAACAATCAAGACCACCCTGGTGAAATATGTTAAAGGAAGGCTCTACCAGGAGAACCCTGCCACTTGAGAGAAAGCCACAACATAGTAAAAACTTACCCTTGGCCCAAATCACATGCATAATATCATTCTCAATGGAATGGTCTGTCGGCTCGTGAGAAATGAGCTTCTTCCTGTAAAATTGAATAAAGGTTTTTTTTATTTTACAACAAAGTTGACCCAAAAGTCGGATCACGTTTATTTCCTAATGGTTCACTGAAGTTAACCCTGATAACTGCCTCTCACCAGCCAAAATATCCAAAAGACTCGGTCGAAAACAACTGTACCAGTTTTTGGCACAAGGAACCTCTTTATCACCTCTATCATTGTACCAGTGTATCATTAATTGTACCAGGGTTCGATCCCAGCCGAGGTATGGAATTTTATCCTCATTTATTTGAGATTTTGACCACATAATAATAGAGCTCTAAGGGTTAGGTGGTAGAGAACGCCTAAGGCATTAACCTCGCCTAGTGGTTACCTTCCACTCAAGAGTCTATTATTATTATTATTAATCGATTAACCCTTTGCTCACCTCTGGCACAGTTTCGGAAGCACACCCTTTGCGACGAGAACGCAGGAATGACCTCGTGTTTTCGGATCTTCTTATTGACCGGGTTAAACGAGCCTCCCTTGATGGGGAACATCAGATACAAACACTTGTCATCCGTGAAGGAGAAGTCCTTGGAGTCTTGCGTGATACGTTTACGTTGGAACGAGAGTGTGGTGATACCTGGGGAACAGAGGGAATGGAACAGTTAGACAGTGGAACAGAGATAATGGAACAGTTAGACAGAGGAACGGAGAAATTGGAACAAATAGAGAGTGGAGCAAGAGTGTGGTGATACCTGGGGAACAGAGGGAATGGAACAGTTAGACAGAGGAACGGAGATAATGGAAAAGTTAGACAGGGGAACGGAGATAATGGAACAGTTAGAGAGTGGAACGGAGAAATTGGAACAAATAGAGAGTGGAGCAAGAGTGTGGTGATACCTGGGGAACAGAGGGAATGGAACAGTTAGACAGAGGAACGGAGAAATTGGAACAAATAGAGAGTGGAGCAAGAGTGTGGTGATACCTGGGGAACAGAGGGAATGGAACAGTTAGACAGAGGAACGGAGAAATTGGAACAAATAGAGAGTGGAGCAAGAGTGTGGTGATACCTGGGGAACAGAGGGAATGGAACAGTTAGACAGAGGAACGGAGAGATCATATCCTCCTCCAGAATACCCATCATATCCTCCTCCAGAATACCTATCATCATAACCTCCTCCAGAATAACCTCCATCATATCCTCCTCCAGAAGAACCTCCATCATATCCTCCTCCAGAATACCTATCATCATATCCTCCTCCAGAATAGCCTCCATCATAACCTCCTCCAGAATAACCTCCATCATATCCTCCTCCAGAAGAACCTCCATCATATCCTCCTCCAGAATACCTATCATCATAACCTCCTCCAGAATACCTATCATCATATCCTCCTCCAGCATACCCATCATTTCTTGGAGAATAATCATTGTCGGGACCGTACGAATGATCATTATCTGGACCGTACGAGTGATCAGTATCTAGATCGTACCTATGATCATTATCTGGACTGTACCAATCTGGACCGTACGAATCATTATTATCTGGAATGTACGAACGATCATTTTCATCTAGATCGTACCTATGATCATTATCTGGAATGTACCAATCTGGACCGTACGCATCATCATTTTCTGGAATGTACGAACGATCATTTTCATCTATATCGTACCTATGATCATTATCTGGAATGTACCAGTCTGGACCGAACTTATTATCAATATACGAACGTTCATGAGCATCAGGCTTAGGATCAGGATTAGGATTAGGATTAGGGTGAGGATCATATGAGTTGTCATGGTGAGGCTCATATGAGTTGTCAGGATATCGATGAGTATGTGTGTGATATGGATATTGGCTGGGATTGAACTCACGCCTTCCTGTTTACCAGGCGAGCGTCTTGACCACTACACCACCAAGGCAGAGTTATTTCAAGTGAAATAAGACGATTAATGACACATAATGCTTACCGTAGAAGTTAATACTGGTAACACCACGTTGACTTCCATGGCCGTGATATTTGAGTTCGTCAGGTTGATAGAATTGCTTGTAGCTTGCCTGATCCTTCTCCAAGCCACCATTAATGACACATAATGCTTACCGTAGAAGTTAATACTGGTGACACCACGTTGACTTCCATGGCCGTGATATTTGAGTTCGTCAGGTTGATAGAATTGCTTGTAGCTTGCCTGATCCTTCTCCAAGCCACCCAGTATCATCATCATCATCTATATCGTACCTATGATCATCATCTGGAATGTACCAGTCTGGACCGAACTTATTATCAATATACGAACGTTCATGAGTATCAGGCTTAGGCGGATCAGGATTAGGGTGATCCAAGCCGCTCTTGGGGAAGTGATTGTACTTGCCAATCTCTTGACCTGTGAATAGATTAAGGATTGTAAAATCATGATTTAGATTTTTAGATAGATTGGATTATGGATTGTTTTAAAGGATGATATTTAAAAACATTGGCAGGGGCGGTAGGCGACACATTGTCTGGCTGGGGACTTTAAACAGGGAGGATGCCAACCTGAAATTTCCCTCGCTAAAGAAATAGCAAAGGTTGAGTGCGAAGGGCATCCAGTCGTTTATTATTATTATTATTTCCTCCAGAAAAACCATCATCATATCCTCCTCCAGAAGAACCTCCATCAAACCCTCCTCCAGAAGAACCTCCATCATGCCACTTGAGAGAAAGCCACAGAATAGTAAAAACTTACCCTTGGCCCAAATCACATGCATAATATCATTCTCAATGGAATGGTCTGTCGGCTCGTGAGAAATGAGCTTCTGTCACAAAATAGTAAAAACTTACCCTTGGCCCAAATCACATGCATAATATCATTCTCAATGGAATGGTCTGTCGGCTCGTGAGAAATGAGCTTCTTGCGGAACACTATAGTGGTGACACCATCCTTCTCGTAACCCATGGCGGCGGTTAGATCGTTCTTGCCGCCCCAGAATGTGTCCTGACGGGGAGTCGAACTGGGGACATAGGAATTCAGGTCAGATTAGAAAGGGCAACATTGGAAAATGGGGCCGTTTTTTCTTTGTTGGTGTTGTTGTTGTTGTTGGTGTTGGTGTTGTTGTTGTTGTTGTTGTTGTTGTTGTTGTTGTTGTTGTTGTTGTTGTTGTTGTTGTTGTTGTAGTTGTTGTTGTTGTTGTTGTTGTTGTTGTTGTTGTTGTTTCCCGGCGTGGCGGGGCCGAAGTTTTTTCAACTCTGTGCTTGGTGTTCGGGGTGCACTTAGCCTCGAGAGGACAATTGAGTAGCTACTTTAATCGAGTAGCAACCAGGGGCGACATTACAAGTCAAAAGAAACGAGGGTTAGATCGTTCTTGCCGCCCCAGAATGTGTCCTGACGGGGAGTCGAACTGGGGACATAGGAATTCAGGTCAGATTAGAAAGGGCAACATTGGAAAATAGGGCCGTTTTTTCTTTGTTATTGTTTCCCGGCCCGGCGGGGTCAAAGTTTCTTCGGCTCTGTGCTTGGAGTTCGGGGTGCACTCAGCCTCGAGAGGACAATTGAGTAGCTACTTTAATCGAGTAGCAACCAGGGGCGGCATTACAAGTCAAAAGAAACGAGGGATGATAAATGTGATGATTGAGTAAATGAAAGTAATACTTTAAATGCTGTGATATCGACAAAAGTTGGTAAAAGGCTCTGCTTTACCGCAAAGAATTCATGAAGGGATGATAAATGTGATGATTGAGTAAATGAAAGTAATACTTTAAATGCTGTGATATCGACAAAAGTTGTGAAAAGGCTCTGCTTTACCGCAAAGAATTCATGATTGATTAGTTGTTTGGTTGATTGATTAAACAAATGAAATCAGTAGAGGCAAATTCGCTTACCGGTCTCTGGTGTAGTAATCCCAAACTCTGAAGGAACTCCCGCGAGCAGTACCGATAACAATATCAGTACAGTCCATAGGGTTGAAGTCATGCTTAGGTGTGTATGCGTTGAGAATTACACCTGAGATGAGAAAAAAAAGGGTTGAAATGGTAATAAGTGGGGTAGAATGGACAGCATTCAATTCCCCCCATTTTATACCGATTCCCCCGATTGCAAAATTTGAAGCCAGAAGGGTATGGTTCTATTCCCCCGATAGAAAAAAAAGGTATAGTTCTATTCCCCCGATGAACAAAAAATGAAAAACATGTTTTAATTCAAAAAGTAATAAAAATTATTCCATTTATTTAAAAGAAGTAAAACAGAAATCAAAAATTATAAAGAAAAACATCCGCAACGTTCAGGAAAAATGATTCACCCAGGTTTTTTAAGCTTGGCACACAGTGAGTCAGTCAGTCGTAAAATAAGCGATTTTCAAACCGTTTTTTCTACCCCTTCCGGTAAAGCTAGAACTTCGGAATTTCGCAGGCATCATAAGGAAGTATAGCTTAAATAGAATATGGTAATGGTGATAAAATTACTTTTTATTCAACAAAATTAACACATGAAAATAATAACACATGCGAATTTTCGGAGCCTGGCATACACTAAAGGAGAAAAATGATGCTCGAGAAAGGGGGGAGGGGGGCGAGCGAATTTTGGGTATCTGGCCTACAGAAAATCAGAAAAATGAAGCTACCCCCTTAAATACGGCCCTGTATATGTGACCAACAGTCACCGACTAAAACACTTTATATAAATTTCATACATACCTACCTACACAAAGTTAAAAGTAAGTTCACAATAAATTACACAGTGAATGAAATTCAATGCATGCGATTTTCAGCCCAAAAGCAACATATTAATAAGCCATGCAAGGAAAAAGTGCTTAAAACTTACCATTTTAGAAAATAGAAACTAGAAGCTTAGGAAGATCTTGTACCTCATGCGTTTTCATACTTACCTCAATTCTGTTGATGCTTTGTAAAAATTTGAGCCAAAATTTTAATACATAAAGACCACTTAAAGAGGAGAAATAGAAGTAGAGAAATGATGAAAAATCGTAAAAAGAAGTCCGTAAATTAGGAGGAAAAAAAAAGAAAAACGAAAAATGTCGCAGAATTTGAGAAGAAAAGGAGAGAGAAGAAACAGACAGACATTTTTTTTTTTTTTTTTTTAAGAGCTTTGTGAGAAGAAAAGGAGAGAGAAGAAACAGACAGACATTTTTTTTTTTTTTTTAAGAGCTTTGACAGAGGGAACTTTAACTGCTAAGGTCTTATCGTCCCGAAATCGAAAAGAGAAGGAAGACAGGATAGGAGAAAGTCAGCCATTGCGAGAACGAACCTCATCCGTTTAGGATAAAATCCGCCACGGGCGGGAATCGAACCCGCGGCCTAGCGCTTTCAAGGCAGACGCGCTACCCTCCAAGCTAACTAGACTGGCTGGATCAAACCAAATTTCATGCGAGGAAACGACCGTACTGCGAAACGTCAAGAATTTGAAGAAACACAAACACAAACACACACAGAGACGAGTATTTACACATCGGTTTGAAGTCACACAGAATATTTACATAAGTCGAGCACACATTAGAGTTTTTGAAACCAAAATTAACGTCCCATCAATTGAACTCTTAAACGTTATTTGACCATAACTCGTTTTTGCTCATGCGCAGAAATGAGTTTTCTCCAAATAACGTTCAAGAGTTCAATTAAAGCTAATTTCGGTTGAAAAAACTCTCTATTACCTTTCTTGGCTGTCGAGGAAGTGTGGTCAACATGGGCCCCATGATCGTGATTATGGCCACTGTGATCATGGTCGTGATGGTGGTCCGCTTTTCCTTTGGGTGCCGATTTAGGCGCCGCCCTTGATTCAGGTTCGCTCTTTGGTTCGGTTTCAGATTTAGGCTCAGGTTCTGATTTAGGCTCAGGCTCAGATTTTGGCTCTGGTTCTGATTTAGGTTCAGGCTCAGATTTAGGTTCAGGCTCAGATTTAGGTTCAGGTTCCGATCTAGGCTCTGGTTCAGATTTAGGTTCAGGCTCTGATTTAGGCTCAGGTTCTGATTTAGGCTCAGGTTCAGATTTTGGCTCTGGCTCTGATTTAGGTTCAGGTTCCGATTTAGGCTCTGGCTCTGATTTAGGTTCAGGCTCAGATTTAGGTTCAGGCTCTGATTTAGGCTCTGGCTCTGATTTAGGTTCAGGCTCAGATTTAGGTTCAGGTTCCGATTTAGGCTCTGGTTCAGATTTAGGTTCAGGTTCAGATGTAGGTTCAGCACTTGATTCAGGCTCCGATTTAGGTTCAGGCTCTGATTTAGGTTCTGGTTCCGATTTAGGTTCAGGCTCACTCTTAGGTTCAGGCTCAGATTTAGGTTCAGGTTCAGCGGATGAATCTTCATTAGCATCTACAATTGTATGATACAAAGAGAAAAAAAAAAGGGTGCCGAGTCATAACAGTGCAAAGGGTGCAAAAGATAGAGAAAGAAGGTGGAAATTGTACTGAACTACTGAAAGCCTGTTAGGAGAAATATTACTGTGTGAACAAGCGAAACGAGGTGTCAATATTTGGGAGGAAAAACAAAAGTGCTTATTTATAACTTTTCGGAACGGACCTTTGGGCTGTTACTATTGTCAAATTCTCAAACAATGTTGAGGTTAAAATTACCTCGGCCGGGATTAAACCAATGAAAGCAACGGATTGTGAGCCTCATTTTTCAACAGTGTCTGTACCAGTGAGGAATTTTATTAATTAGTTGATTTATGATCTTGTTTTACTGGCAAACACTAAACAAGACCTTGTCACACTTCTAGAAAACTTGCACGAAAGCTCCATCAAGTATAACATGAAAATAAATATAAACAAATCTAAAATAATGTTGGTCAGTAAGAAGGCAAATAGAAGAACCCCAAAGATAGAGATTGATAACCAAACCTTGGAAGGAGTGAACAACTACAAATATCTTGGGGCAAACATAAGCTCCGATGGAAAAAGTGATGATGAAATAAAGAGAAGAATAGCAATTGCCAAAACATCATTCTGGAGACACAAAGAAATAATGAGACGCAACATATCTAGAAAAACAAAACTTCGTCTACTCCAAACCTACATATTCTCTGTGATGTCATATGGGTGTGAATCCTGGACTTTGAAAGAGGAAACCAGCAGAAGAATTAACTCATTTGAGAATTGGTGTTACCGAAGGATGTTAAAGGTTAGCTGGAGGGATAGAATCACAAACTGCGAAATCCTTAGACGCATGGGGAAAACTCATTTTGAATGGCTGAACATCATCCGAGAGAGGAAAATCAAATTCGCTGGACATGTGTTGAGAGGATCTAGTGGGGAGTTGATGCTGGATGTGATGGAGTGTAACATGGAGGGCACGAGAGGGAGAGGCAGGCCGAGGAGAATGTGGTTCCATAACATCAGCGAATGGCTCGGCATGACATTCACCGACTGCAAAACACTGGCTCAAGACCGACAGCTCTTTCGCACAACAACTAACCTGGCTTTATCAAGTTTGGCTACCATCGACATCGATGATGCTACTGAATGATGAAAGATGAGTGTTTCACCGCCGTTTTTATTTCGTAGCAATGAAACACTTGCTACATAGACTCATGTAGTCCGTGTCGTAGCATACCCATTGTCCATACTATAGTAGACCTCTCTTTAGATCAGTGGTTCCCAACTGGTGGTCCGCAGACCACCTAGTGGCAGGTTTCAGGTGGTCCGCGAAGCCGTCCAATATATATAATTTTTTTCCTACTCCTGTAAATTTTCGGTTTTCCGTTGAAGATAACAAGCTGTTTTTTGCTTTGAACAAGCTGTTTTTTGCTTTGAACAAGCTGTTTTTTGCTTTGAACAAGCTGTTTTTTGCTTTGAACAAGCTGTTTTTTGCTTTGAACAAGCTGTTTTTTGCTTTGAACAAGCTGTTTTTTGCTTTGAACAAGCTGTTTTTTGCTTTGAACAAGCTGTTTTTTGCTTTGAACAAGCTGTTTTTTGCTTTGAACAAGCTGTTTTTTGCTTTGAACAAGCTGTTTTTTGCTTTGAACAAGCTGTTTTTTGCTTTGAACAAGCTGTTTTTTGCTTTGAACAAGCTGTTTTTTGCTTTGAACAAGCTGTTTTTTGCTTTGAACAAGCTGTTTTTTGCTTTGAACAAGCTGTTTTTTGCTTTGAACAAGCTGTTTTTTGCTTTGAACAAGCTGTTTTTTGCTTTGAACAAGCTGTTTTTTGCTTTGAACAAGCTGTTTTTTGCTTTGAACAAGCTGTTTTTTGCTTTGAACAAGCTGTTTTTTGCTTTGAACAAGCTGTTTTTTGCTTTGAACAAGCTGTTTTTTGCTTTGAACAAGCTGTTTTTTGCTTTGAACAAGCTGTTTTTTGCTTTGAACAAGCTGTTTTTTGCTTTGAACAAGCTGTTTTTTGCTTTGAACAAGCTGTTTTTTGCTTTGAACAAGCTGTTTTTTGCTTTGAACAAGCTGTTTTTTGCTTTGAACAAGCTGTTTTTTGCTTTGAACAAGCTGTTTTTTGCTTTGAACAAGCTGTTTTTTGCTTTGAACAAGCTGTTTTTTGCTTTGAACAAGCTGTTTTTTGCTTTGAACACGCTGCTTTTTGCTGTGAATAGGCTGTTTTTTGCTTTAAACAAGCTGTTTTTTGCTTCGAGCAATCTGTTTCCTGCTTTGAACAAGCTGTTTCTATTTTAAAAACAGCTTTTTATAGGTAATTAATGTTAAGTCCAGTGTTGCCAGATCGATCCTCCCAAATTACCGTACACTGTTAGGAAATTTGAAAACTGCTAGAAATATCGTACATTTTTACTTCCTGTCAGTGTTGCCAGACTGGTCAGCTGAGATTACCGTACAATTTTGCTGCAAATACCGTACTTTACCGTATGCCACTTTTGTAAAGTCGTACATTTTTGCATAGTACCGTACTTTTACAGCAAATTACCGTACATTATCGAACGGTAAGAGTTAGAGACTTGAAATTTGGTATGTAGATGTCAAATGTGACAAGGATGCGACACGAAACTTTTGGATAAGACCGGTGCAACGCTTGGCGGCATTTTAATCGCTTTTTGGTGGTTTTCGGTGTAATTTAACAATATCTCGGGAACGGTATAAGCTAAAGACTTGGTATGTAGTTCACAAATGTGACAAGGATGCAACACAAAACGTTTGGTTAAAATAGGTGCTGCGGTTGACGGCATTTTGACCGCTTTTTGGCGGTTTTCAGCTATATCGACTAAACGGTTGGAGATATTGTAAATGTTACAACAGAACACCCAAATAAGCACCATTCATGCGATCACATTAAAATTTCTTGTTTAATACACAACACTAAATATGAGTTTATATGCATTTACAGATCACCCTCTCTGAGAGATATTTAATTTAATGACGATGTGTTGCCTAGATGAATAACCCACTTGTCTACAGGGTGAACAGGAAAAAGGTTACCAAAAGGGTAGATTCCTGAGGTCATTTCCAACAAAAAAAAAAAACATTCATAACTTTTTTTCCTATCTCGCTTAGTTTCCGAGATATTCGCCATTTTGTTTTTTCTTTAAAATAAACGACCTTTTCCCTTGATAAACTACTCAGAACTTTTTTTTTTCCAGTTAAACATAGAGAAAAATGGTTTTCACCAATGAAATCTGCAGAAAATTTACATTAAAACAAGTGAAATTCAGTAGTGAAATTATCTTTTTAGTACCTTTTGGTAAGTTTTTATTTCGAAATTTCCCTGATCAGCATTCTCTTTTAAAAATTCAAAAAGAAATTTGACCTATACAAAAAGGCGCAATCCGACGACATGCAACAGGAAAAATTCTAATCTCTAATAAATAGATGTCAATATCCAGTGCCGGATGGTACAAGTCAATCTCCAGCAGGGGATCAGGTGAATCTGTTACTGTGATATGCTTCGGTTCTAAGTTTGAAAAAATAAGGTCCAAAGTTGAATGCGAGACTGTATTTGATCAACATTTTCTTTTAAAAATTCAAAAAGAAATTTGACCTATACAAAAAGGCGCAATCTGACGACATGCAACAGGAAAAATTCTATTCTCTAATAAATAGATGTCAATATCCAGTGTCGGGTGGTACAAGTCAATCTCAAGCAGGGGATCAGGTGATTCTGTTACTGTGATATGCTTCGGTTCTAAGATTGAAAAAACAAGGTCCAAAGTTGAATGCGAGACTGTATTAGAGATGTGGTTAAATTGTTCAAGATAGTTAAGGGCCAGCCTAGTTAGGCTTAGTTGGTAGTGCGTCTGCCTTGTAAGCGCTAGGCCGCGGGTTCGATTCCCGCCCGGGGCGGACTTTAGATATCGACAAAAGTTGGGAAAAGCCTCTGCTTTACCGCAAAGAATTCATGATTGATTAATTGATTAGTATTGTTTGGTTGATTGATTAAACAAATGAAATCAGTAGAGGCAAATTCACTTACCGGTCTCTGGTGTAGTAATCCCAAACTCTGAAGGAACTACCGCGAGCAGTACCGATAACAATATCAGTACAGTCCATGGGGTTGAAGTCATGCTTAGGTGTGTATGCGTTGAGAATTACACCTGAGATGAGAAAAAAAAGGGTTGAAATGGTAATAAGTGGGGTAGAATAGAATATGGTAAAAGTGATGAAATTACTTTTTATTCAACGAAATTAACACATGAAAATAATAACACATGCGAATTTTCGGAGTCTGGCATGCACTAAAGGAGAAAAATGAAGCTCGAGAAAGGGGGGAGGGGGGCGAGCGAATTTTGGGTATCTGGCCTATAGAAAATAAGAAAAATGAAGCTCCCCCCTTAAGTACGGTCCTGCATATGTGACCAATAGTCACCGACTAAAAGACTTTATATAAATTTCATACATACCCAACGTACCTACACAAAGTTTAAAGTAAGTCCACAATAAATTACACAGTGAATGAAATTCAATGCATGCGATTTTCAACCCAAAAGCAACATATTAATAAGCCATGCAAGGAAAAAGTGCTTAAAACTTACCATTTTTAGAAAATAGAAACTAGAAGCTTATGAAGATCTTGCACATCATGCGTTTTCATACTTACCTCAATTGTATGCTTTGTAAAAATTTGAGCCAAAATTATAAATATTATAATACATAAAAACCACTTAAAGAGGAGAAATAGAAGTAGAGAAATGATGAAAAATCGTAAAAAGAAGTCCGTAAATTAGGAGAAAAAAAAGAAAAACGAAAAATGTCGTAGAATTTGAGAAGAAAAGGAGAGAGAAGAAACAGACAGACATTAAAAAAAAAGAGCTTTGACAGAGGGAACTTTAACTGCTAAGGTCTTATCGTCCCGAAATCGAAAAAAGAAGGAAGACAGGATAGGAGAAAGCCAACCATTGCGAGAACGAACCTTATCCGTTTAGAATAAAATCCGCCCCGGGCGGGAACCCGCGACCTAGCGCTTACAAGGCAGACGCGCTATAAGACGACTGACTTGATTTTCTACTCACCAGGCTCTGCCTTAGGCTCAGGCTCCGAGGTAGGTTCAGGCTCGGATTTAGGCTCCCCAGTAGGTTCTGGTTCACCCTTAGGTTCTGGTTCTGATTTAGGTTCAGGCTCGCTCTTAGGCTCAGGCTCACTCTTCGGCTCAGGTTCTGATTTTGGCTCAGGTTCAGATTTTGGTTCTGGCTCAGATTTTGGCTCAGGCTCAGATTTTGGTTCTGGCTCAGATTTTGGCTCAGGCTCAGGTTCTGATTTAGGTTCAGGCTCGCCCGCTGTCTTCGGCTCAGGTTCGCTCTTCGGTTCAGGCTCCGATTTAGGCTCCGGTTCCGACTTAGGCTCGGCCTTCACGCTCGAATGAGTCTAGGAAATTTTGTTTTCTAACTAATAGACAGATCCCCGATGCACTCTGACGTAGAGCGACTGAGCTATCAGCGAAAAAGAGAGAAGGCTTTGGCCAAGTTTGGTGTGACTTTAATGTAGGCCTCGGCTCTCATGAGTTAATGCCTAAGACATTCTCTTCCATCCAACCCCTAAATTTAGATCGAGTGGATCGGGTACATTTTCATGTCTTGTGATGAAGTGTTTCGCACATCGAAGCGTTTACCCCTTCATGTGAGTTTAATTACAGTTAGTTGTAAAGTAACTTCCCGAGATCAAGAGGCTGTTGATAATTGTGTATGGTTAATAATATAGATCGCGGTTTCGGACATAAGACGACTGACTGAATTTTCTACTCACCAGGCTCTGCCTTAGGCTCAGGCTCCGAGGTAGGTTCAGGCTCGGATTTAGGCTCCCCAGTAGGTTCAGGTTCACCCTTAGGTTCTGGTTCTGATTTAGGTTCAGGCTCGCTCTTAGGCTCAGGCTCACTCTTAGGTTCTGGTTCTGATTTTGGCTCAGGTTCAGATTTTGGTTCAGGCTCAGATTTTGGCTCAGGCTCAGATTTTGGCTCAGGCTCAGACTTAGGCTCAGGTTCTGATTTAGGTTCAGGCTCGCCCGCCGTCTTCGGCTCAGGTTCGCTCTTCGGTTCAGGCTCCGATTTAGGCTCAGGCTCTGACTTAGGCTCGGCCTTCACGCTCGAATGAGTCTCCGGAGCGGTCAGCCCATCGTCGGCTATCTCGGGGAAGTTCTTGCAGGCCGCTGACTCTTAGGCTCAGGCTCACTCTTCGACTCAGGTTCTGATTTTGGCTCAGGTTCAGATTTTGGTTCTGGCTCAGATTTTGGCTCAGGCTCAGACTTAGGGTCAGGTGCAGACTTAGGCTCAGGTGCAGACTTAGGCTCAGGTTCTGATTTAGGTTCAGCCTCGCCCGCCGTCTTCGGCTCAGGTTCGCTCTTCGGTTCAGGCTCCGATTTAGGCTCCGGTTCCGACTTAGGCTCGGCCTTCACGCTCGAATGAGTCTCCGGAGCGGCCAGCCCATCGTCGGCTATCTCGGGGAAGTTCTTGCAGGCCGCTGTCAGACTGCGTGGCCTCCACCCGAGGCCGAGATAGGAGGTTGAGTTGGCCTTCAGGACGATTTCGATTTCGCCTTCCTCCTCGAGGAGTTTCCAGTAGAGCTGGAAGTCCTTGCTGAGTTCGCGGTGGTTGTGGTCCCGCAGGTCCATGATATGGTTCTTTATTGGTAGTCTCCGTGGTCTAGTGGGTATCACACTAGGCTTGCACGCCGGAGGTTCCGGGTTCCACTCCCGGCAGGTTTTTCTTTCGGTCTCGTGATATATGGTTCTTTATTGGTAGCCTCCGTGGTCTAGTGGGTATCACACTAGGCTTGCACGCCGGAGGTTCCGGGTTCCACTCCTGGCAGGTTTTTCTTTCGGTCTCGTGATAGCTCAATTGATATGTCAGAGAAGACTCTCTTAAGCTTTCCCATTTAAGCACCGGGTTAACGTATGGTTCTTTATTGGTAGTCTCCGTGGTCTAGTGGGTATCACACTACATGATTCATCCAGATGAATATGGCAGCAAGGAGTCATCGACCCAAAATGAAAGAACCAATCAGAATGCGAGAACTCCTCTAACAGCCTATTAAGTTCCATTTGGTATGTATAGGCTTAACAGACTTGTTAGCAAACAGGCTGTTAGAGTCTATAAAGAAGGTTGGTGAAACCATTAGTCTCGTGTAAGTTCATTTATGAACGCTTTGAACGTCCAAGGGTCTTTCAGGACAAAACCGGGTTAACACTCTAGAGCCCTGGTTTTGAATAGGGAAGGAGGCACTTAGGAACTATGTATTATGATTTTTTTTTTTTTTAAATTAATATCCGTTGTATTTAATTTATTCTTCTGGAAGTCGAACACTAGACCTTCTTTTTGTCCATGCCATTATCTTAAATTAATCTGTAAAAAAAAGCCACTTATCTGTGGGTTTACTGTGGCCTCCAGACTTAGGGTGGATTTCACCAATATTTTTTCAGTCCCTAGAAGGTCTGTTAAGCTAACAGCCTGTTAAGTTCCATTTGGTGTGTATAGGCTTAACAGAGCTGTTAAGCAAACAGACTGTTATAGTCTATAAAGAAGGTTGGTGAAAGCATTAGTCTCGTGTAAGTTCATTTATGAACGCTTTGAACGTCCAAGGGTCTTTCAGGACAAAACGTTAGAGTCTATAAAGAAGGTTGGTGAAAGCATTAGTCTCGTGTAAGTTCATTTATGAACGCTTTGAACGTCCAAGGGTCTTTCAGGACAAAACTGGGACCCACCCTCACATGTCACTTGTTTTAACAATGTCTTCCTCCACTTCTTTCAGAGTACAGCGCCAATTTTTATTCCATCACTCCCATCAAGTGTGAAGTGGTGGAAGAACCTGCCCCGCCCGACACCCAACCTGAATTCCACGATGAAAATTGTTATAGTCTATAAAGAAGGTTGGTGAAACCATTAGTCTCGTGTAAGTTCATTTATGAACGCTTTGAACGTCCAAGGGTCTTTCAGGACAAAATGTCGAATTCATAGTGGTGAACACTCAAGTTGGACTCTTGAGTGATGATTTGTTGATTCAATATCGCAGTTACTCACTCAAACACTCAATTGATAATTTTTTCGCCATTTTTATACGACCTTAAGTGCCCTAACGTATTTAACCAAATCGAATAGGTGTATTAAACTTGGAAAAAATGGTGTTCTATGATTTTTTGCATGAAAAAACTTCAGGATCTCATTCTATTGAAGTTTTGGGGGAAAAGTAGAAATGGAAGAATATGTTTTTAAAAAAAGCTCTGCCCAATTTAACCTCAGACTAAGTTGACAAATATCATCGTGGATGATCGTGTTAACAGTTTCCTAGTAAAATGAATTCTTTCTCAGTAAAAATAAACTACATAAAACGCATTGTGATTTTTTTTTTTCGTCTTGTATAAGTACGAGTATGATTGATAGTTTTAAAAAACGCACAGTCACTTGTTTTAACAATGTCTTCCTCCACTTCTTTCAGAGTACAGCGGCAATTTTTATTCCATCACTCCCATCAAGTGTGAAGTGGTGGAAGAACCTGCCCCGCCCGACACCCAACCTGAATTCCACGATGAAAATCAGCCGCAGCAAAGTCCGTCGGACGAAGAAGACAGGCCGAAAAATTACTCTTTCGGGAAGGCTCGTGTGAGTCCGCCCCCATTCGGGAAGTCTCGTTCGAGTCCGCCCCCATTCGGGAAGTCTCGTGCGAGTCCGCTCTCTCCGAACAACCCCGAAAATCTTTCGCTCCCGCCCGCGAACTTCCTGTGCACGCCAGTGTTGCGTTTCAACCGCGGCCGGCCGCTGTTGCCAACGCGCCGTCGGCCTCAATCGGCCAGCTTCGTGTCGCCGGATGTAGCCTATCGGTGCAGCTCGTGTTCATTCGGGACGCGAAATAAGAAGTTGCTCAACCATCACATCAACCAGATGCACGCCAATCCGTTGCAATCGGAACAGAAACCGTTCTCGTGCACGTACTGTCGCTATCGGTGCAAGTCTCCGTCCATATTGAACGTCCATGTAGAGTCTGTACACTATACGGACACACTGATAGACAAGATTGCCAACAAGTGATGATTTAAAAAAAATTGGAAACGGGATACCATGACAAGTACTAATTAATATTAAATAAGAAGAAAATATGTTTAAGAAGGTAAGAAGAAACTTGATCAAATAAACCACCTTTATTGATGGAAAAGAGTCAACATGTTTCAGAATCTCATGATACCATCCTTAGGACTAAAGGATGACATCAGGATTCATCTTAGCAGCAGTTTTTCCTATTGGTCCCTCTATGCTCCATTGTATTTTGGTGGAATGGTCTTATATTGATTCCTGTAGAGTCTTTATCAATTGATTTGACCCCAACCCCCTTGTAGAAGTACTGACTGGCTGTCTTGTACGCGGAACGGCTGGCTTTCTCCTATACCTACTGTCTTTCTTCTCTCTGTGCTGTACGTTCTGAACAAAAGTTTTAAACATTTCTCTCTGAAAACTGTCAGCAAAAAGGTACCTACATATTGTTCTTATCTGACAACCTGAACATACATGGCAGGAATCAGGAATCTCAATAGTGGACATAGTGGTACCTACACCTACTATTGTCAATGAGGTTTGGCTTAACGGCTGCTAGCGTTCTAGCTGTAAAATTTGTATCGCATAGGTAGTTCTTCTTAGCAGCAGTTTTTCTATTGGTCCCTCTATGCTCCATTGTATTTTGGTGGAATGGTCTTGTCCTGTCCTACTATGTGGCCAATGATTTCCTGTAGAGTCTTTATCAATTGATTTGACCCCAACCCCCTTGTATAAGTACTGACTGGCTGTCTTGTACGCGGAACGGCTGGCTTTCTCCTATACCTACTGTCTTTCTTCTCTCTGTGTTGTACGTTCTGAACAAAAGTTTTAAACATTTCTCTCTGAAAACTGTCAGCAAAAAGGTACCTACATATTGTTCTTATCTGACAACCTGAATAAGACACTACTTGTACTTCCTTTTCATACCGATTTTCAGATCTCACACAGGGTTAAAATCTTCAATGCTTGAATGGGTTGAAAAAAAAGGCGACCTTTCTAAAGAAAAATAAATACCTTCTTCCCAAAAGAAAGGCTTTGAGAGGAGAATGTTTTTACTACTCTGATTTGTTCCACTTTACACAAAAAAAAAGATATGAGCCTTATGAGTTGATGTGAGGATCTTTGACAGCTCTGGGAGAAGGTCTTGAATGAACCAATTATTTGCATTTCCCCATTTCGAAAGTGTTGGTGACTGAGTGTAGGTTTTGGTGTAGTCGTTATTTTATTGATTTTTCCCAAGTGGATCTTCGCAATTTTATTGATTTTTCCAAGTGAATCTTTTCGGTTATCAAAGTGTAGATATTATTTCTAACAAGGTGATCAGTTTTTTTTTTTTTTTCAGTCGAATTCGTATCTTGATTTTTCCAAAAGGAGCATATTGATTTTCCAAGTGTGTTTTTTTTTCTCAAGGTGCCTCTGTTCGGAAAATTTGATTTTCTTCTCTTCTCTTCTCTTCTCTTCTCTTCTCTTCTCTCTCTCTCTCTCTCTCTCTCTCTCTCTCTCTCTCTCTCTTTTTTAGGTATTTAATTACTTATATTTATTTATCTGTATATTTATTTTTAAATTGAAATTTTTATTGAACTGTGCTAGGAAAAAAAAAGTTGCAATATAAAACCTGTGAATTAGTAGAAAAATATTTATATAAAAAAAGTTCTATTATTTATTTACAAAATTAATTTTACGTTTTTCTTTTCACGTAGGTCTTTTATAAAATAATATTCTAGTGTTTACGTGTTGAGTTGGTGGTAATGTTGATCCTAATTATTTTTTGGTCAAACTTTTTTGACTTGGCGAGGCGGAGCGCTGCCGCGCTCCTCCATTTTCGGAGAAGGGTTGAAATTATAGCATTTTGTTCCCTCAATCCTTCATATTCCAACCATTTCTACCCATTGCATCCGAAAGATACTGGAATTCGTAAGTCAGTAAAAGTAATCATAAAATATTTAAGCTTGCCCATAAAACTTCAATTTCAAAGTTCGAAGCGGCAATTTTCGACCACTAAGCCCTAGTGTTCGTTTCAACCTTGTCAGTTTTCTTACTCCAGGAAGGTTTAGGCTCGATTCCATAAGATCGGGCTTTAGTGTGATCGCTCCTCCATTTTCGGAGAAGGGTTGTCATTATAGCATTTTGTTGCCTCAATCCTTCATATTCCAACCATTTCTACCCATTGCATCCGAAAGATACTGTAATTCGTAAGTCAGTAAAAGTAATCATAAAATATTTAAGCCTGCCCATAAAACTTCAATTTCAAAGTTCGAAGCGGCAATTTTTGACCATTAAGCCCTAGTGTAGGTTTCAACCTTGTCAGTTTTCTTACTCCAGGGAGGTTTAGGCTCGATTCCATAAGATCGGGCTTTAGTGTGATGAGATATCAAAAACCATGACTAGTACACTTCTAGGTTACACCCTGTTGATGTGGAGTCGCTTGTTACACTCTGTACATACAGGAGGTGATTTAGGAGTGGGATATGTTCATGAGTTGATTATCTTATTCTAGCCTTCCTGATGAGGAGACCTGAGATTTTGAAACATGGGCTCGAAATTCCGCTATTTTCGCTGTCCTAAGTTAACATAAAAAAAACATAGGTACAGTAAAATGGAAAGGTCTTTAGAGCTGTTGCCAGAGCATCGAAGAGATTTTTTCGAATTTTGAAAATTTGACCTAATTTTTGACAAGCTGAGAAATTTTTCATAGGCGATTCGGTCTAAGGCTAAAGACGGGTTTGTCCAATTTTTATTTTATTGTTATTATACTCATAAACGACCCTGTTCCCATTTTCAGATTTTCTCAAAATCATCCTCGAGGAAGGTTGCTATTCGCCGCCCCCCTCGAGCGCCGCCATTTTCTATTGCATCCATTGCGACCAAATGGTCACGTTCACTATCAACTGCATCCTGGATCATTCCCAACTCTGTGTCCCGGGCATTATTAAGGCACGCAGCATCAAGGAGAACGCCAAGTATGTCTGCCCCTTGTGCAACCAGTGCGCCTACTACTTGTACAAAATCAAGCGCCACCTCAACAGCCACATCGGGTACAAGCCCTTCCAGTGCGAAGTGTGCCACAAGAGATTCTCGAACAAGTTCGGCCTCCAACGCCATTCCCTCGAGATACACAGTATTATCATCGACAAGAGTGCAATATTCGGGTCGCACGACTACAACAACAGAGCCAACTTCATCTGCGGCAGTCTGTTTGATTCCGTACATGAAGCGGGACTGGCGAGTATTAGCGTCGGAACGGACGATTTAGGAGACGGAAACGACGAAGAAGTGAAGGACGATGATGGGGAGATGAAAGACCTGGATGCGGAATGTCAGGAACATGATGGAGACGACACACTGTCTAGTCTTATCGTGAGCAAGATGAACGGGTCTGCCCTGCCGAGCGACATATCTGAATGTCAAGAACAGAGTTCAACACAAACAGATCTGGGTGAAGAAGGCAGTGGGGATAATGCAATCGATAAATCAAATGCCGAAGATACAAGTACAAATGAGGTCGACACGAATCAAATCGCAACAAGTGCTGAAAGTTTAGACAAAACGAACGTCGAAATGAAAGAAGTTTCAGACATAGGAGTAGGTTCAGACGTAGGAATAGATGTAGATAACAAATCCGTAGACAACTTGAATACAAATGAATCACCAACACCATCTTCAGGAATAGGTAGACAAAACGAACGTCGAAATGAAAGAAGTTTCAGACGTAGGCGTAGGTTCAGACGTAGGAATAGATGTAGATAACAAATCCGTAGACAACTTGAATACAAATGAATCACCAACACCATCTTCAGGAATAGATCAATCCAGAATGCAACTGAGAAGTAAAAACCAATACGTCGTGTACACGAGGACGCTTAAAAATCTGCCCAAACCTCCAAAACCTTGTAAGGAGGTAAAACCTGGAGGTAAAAGGCGTGGTCGACCTCCGAAATATCTCAAAAATCTGATTGCAGAACCTCCCCTACCTCTGGAAGAACTTCCCAAAGTCCTCGCTTCTGATGGTGTGCTAAACGTTCCCTCTCATTCAGCTGATGCCCAAATCTCTACAGACGATTTTCCAGTCAAGATTCCTGATGGCCCTATTGAAAATATCCCAAATTCTTGCCCCATCGAAAATATTTCCCATGAGGAAAATCCTGAACCTCTGGAAGAACTTCCCAAAGTCCTCGCTTCTGATGGTGTGCTAAACGTTCCCTCTCATTCAGTTGATGCCCAAATCTCTACAGACGATTTTCCAGTCAATATTCCTGATGGCCCTATTGAAAATATCCCAAATTCTTGCCCCATCGAAAATATTTCCCATGAGGAAAATCCTGCTTCAACTGTTGAAACTCAGACAAGTTCCTCTGTAGAAGATCAAATAAGTTCCGCTGTTAAAGTTGGATTTCCCGAACAAAACGTAAACTCTCCTTTCACAGCTGAAAAAGTCGCGGAAGATCCTATCAACATACCTACTGCCGTTGAAATCCCACAGGAACAACCTAATGCTCCTTGTCCCCTTGAAAAGCTTCCTGGAGAGCAGGAAAGTCCTCCTACAGTTGAAAAGGTCCTCGATCAAGTTCCTACCTTGGTTGAAGCAATCCCAGATATCCCCACCAATACTATCTTATCTGAAAACTCCCAACAGTTGAAAAGGTCCTCGATCAAGTTCCTACCTTGGTTGAAGCAATCCCAGATATCCCCACCAATACTATCTTATCTGAAAACTCCCCTATCCTATCTGAAACCACACCTCTCCCACCTGAAATCACCCCTATCTTACCTGAAACCCCGCCTCAAGATACTGTAACTTTACCTCAAGCTGAAAAAATCCCACAAGATCAACCTCATTCCTCTTCAACAATCCCACAGGATCAACCTCATTCCTCTTCAAAAATCCCACAAGATCAACCTCATTCCTCTTCAAAAATCCCACAAGATCAACCTCATTCCTCTTCACGCGTTGATCGTGTCCCTCAAAATCAGCTGAACTTCCCCATCCCCCCTCCTTTAGTGGCTGGATCAATTCCTCCCGCTTCAATTAAAGGCATTGGAGCAATGCCTCCCATTCCAGTTAAAGGCATTTCTCGCGACGAGATCAAATTCCCTCTTCCCCCCGTCAAGCCTCGTAAGGAACAAAAAGTACCCACGCCCGTTCAGCCCATTCCTTCGAATCTCGTGGACATTCCTTCGAATTCAATCCTATCGATTCCTCGAGTTCCCGTTTGGAGCGCCACTAGCGCGCAGGACCGTGTGTTGGACCTGTCGGTCCGACGCGCCAGGAAGCGGCGCCATCGTCAGAAGCACCAAACGGAGCCACGTTTAAACAGTCGGGACGAGCCAGATGGTACGGATAAAATCGTCGACCTATCTATGAGATAGAAATCATGAAATGAGTGCAATATTTTTGTCGCGGTACTTGTTCAGAAGTCACGTCAATAGAAAGTTGCTACAGAGCTGTCACAAGTGAGCAGTGACCAGTGTTATTATAGGGTTAGGTTAAACACAAAACGGAGTTTCATTTTTCATTGTAGTGGCTTCTGAATAATACACAAGTGAGCAGTGACCAGTGTTATTATAGGGTTAGGTTAAACACAAAACGGAGTTTCATTTTTCATTGTAGTGGCTTCTGAATAATTACCCCTCCACCATGTTCTCACGCCAGTTTCAAATAGGTAGATATCTATCTAATACATTGAGGTACATGTGCTGTGACAAGCTCTGAAAGACCCAGGGAACCTTTAAAGCGTTGTGGGTTTAAATTAAAATTAGTAAATAGATTCAAGTGCAAAAAAATTCTCGTCATTTCAGGAAACTCCCTGATTTCAGAACCTAGTAGAATAGTTTGAAGTATGGTTTCTGGAAATGACAGATAAATACGTTTAGTTTGTTTGTTCGCTTTGTTTGATGATTTTATTTGATTTTAAATCTATTATTTTTGATCTCAAGTTATTGTTTAGTTTACGTGTGAAGGAGGAGACTGAAGAGGAAGAAGATAGTGCCTAAAGTCCTCCACTTACTAGCGACAACAATAAAATTAGGTCGTGGCGTCGTGGTTATGATGGGCTCGGACTATTGGCTTAGGTTACCTATTGTTTCTACAGTGGCTCTGATGTTTATGAATCAGTATAACCCGGCTTTGACCAACGGATATTCCTTGTAGTCCTCTAGAAGGGTGCCAAGAAGAACAGGACAAAACCTGGAAGGATAAGGCCAGGCAGGAATACTTTTTTTTTAGGTCTAATAGAGGGAACTGTAATAGCGGAGGTCTTATCATCCTGAAATCTGGAAGGATAAGGCCAGGCAGGAATACTTTTTTTTTAGGTCTAATAGAGGGAACTGTAATAGCGGAGGTCTTATCATCCTGAAATAGCTCTGATGTTTATGAATCAGTATAACCCGGCTTTGACCAACGGATATTCCTTGTAGTCCTCTAGAAGGGTGCCCAGGAACAAGACAAAACCTGGAAGGATAAGGCCAGGCAGGAATACTTTTTTTAGGTCTAATAGAGGGAATTGTAATAACGGAGGTCTTATCATCCTGAAATCAAAGAGAAAAGCAGCCAGCCTATTTGGCTTGGTTAGTAGTGCGTCTGCCTTGTAAGCGCTAGGCCGCGGGATTCTCGCCCGAGGCGGATTTTATCCTGAAGGGATAATGTTCGTTCCCGGAACGGCTGGCTTTCTCCAATCCTGTGTTCCTTCTCTCTTCGAGGGGACTGTAACTGCTAAGGTCTTATCGTCCCAAAACCGAAGAAAGAAGGAAGACAGGCTAGGAGGATGATTTGATAGGGCTTTGACGTCACAGTATAAAGCCCTGTTAAATTGAGATTAATCTGATTTTAACCTTTTTTGATAGGGGTTTAATGCTTTAATGTCACTGTACCTATAACCTGTGTTAATCTGCAAGCCACAAAATTTGTGCAATTTTAAACATTCCGATAAATGTGTAAATACGTACCCACTGTTAATACTATGATTTTCGGTCATTGTGTAGAATGTGTAGATAACTACTATTACTGGTAACTAAATGGGGCGGGGCTTCAAGTCACTTGTAAAACCTTGTTGGCTCGAGCTTTTTTTTTTTAACTTAGGTTATGATTTCTTTTACAAAGATTTGGTCATTTTGAATGTAAATAATTTTATCTTGTGTGATATGATTCCAATGTTACAAGGCTGTGAAACTTTGCAACAGTTTTAGTACTTTTTGTTAACTTTAATTCCTGGAGGCAATTTTTGGAGTTCGCTGCAATGTGGCTGTATGGTTGTGATTGATTTATTAGCATTACTTTAATTGGATTTTATTTAGTTTTTATTATTTTTATTTTGTGATTTTATTTGTCCCGGAAGTACAAATTTTAAATTTTTTCCCTAAGCATGTAGGTTTTTGTACGTTTGTTATATGTATTCGTTTACGTTACATTTTATCTGTTATTTTTATACTTTTGATTAGCTGTATGGTTGTGATTGATTTATTAGCATTACTTTAATTAGATTTTATTTAGTTTTTATTATTTTTATTTTGTGATTTTATTTGTCCCGGAAGTACAAACTTTAATTTTTTTCCCTAAGCATGTAGGTTTTTGTACGTTTGTTATATGTATTCGTTTACGTTACATTTTATCTGTTATTTTTATACTTTTGATTTTTCATTTTAATTTATATTTAGTACTTTGTAGTTATTATTAGGTTTATTATTTTTACGAGTGCGGTATATTAGAGTTCCTTTATATTTTTGAGTTTCTAACTTTTTTATCATTATTATTTTCCCCTAGGATTTTTGTATTTTGTAGCATAACATCAGGTAAATTTGCGTTTTAAAATTTACTTCTGTTGTTTTGATTCAAAACTTTTGAAGATGTGATATAATTTTCGTGGTAAAAAAAATTCAATTTATGTTGCTCGATGTTTAGTTTGGACTTTGTTAGTTTTTTAACATTCAAGACTAAAAATTAGACACATAAAAGAAACATGCACAGATTTTTGGTTCCACTGATGAGCAAACAGGGAACCCTTTGACTGGGAAGCTAGCCTGCCATGCTAGGTACTTGGAATTTTACTGTCGTCTATTTACTGTCTTTAAGAGAGATGTATAAATCTATCGTCTATCGGGCAAAAATTGCAATAGATATTGATATTGGAAATTTTTATCCCCCTTCAATTTTTTTGTCAACAATACAATTTTAATTGATCTTTTTTAAAAAACTTGAAATTTGACGTTTTTATTTGCTATTTCTCGACCTTTGTAGTTTTTTTCAAGACTAAAAATTAGACACATAAAAGAAACATGCACAGATTTTTGGTTCCACTGGTGAGCAAACAGGGAACCCTTTGACTGGGAAGCTAGCCTGCCATGCTAGGTACTTGGAATTTTAGTGTCGTCTATTTACTGTCTTTAAGAGAGATGAATAAATCTATCGTCTATCGGGCAAAAATTGCAATAGATATTGATATTGGAAATTTTTATCCCCCTTCAATTTTTTGTCAACAATACAATTTTAATTGATCTTTTTTAAAAAACTTGAAATTTGACGTTTTTATTTGCTATTTCTCGACCTTTGTAGTAGGGATTTTTGTCGAAGTAGGAGAAATTATGGCACCTTCAGAGGCTTGAACAGGGTGGAGTCTGAAGGAATTTAGTCCCTCAATTTTCTCCAAAATCTTATTGAGAGAGGAAATTTGACTCAAACTCAAATTGAGAGAGAAAATCATCTCTAAAGGGAATTTAGCTAAGGCCAGGGTCCATTAAGTGAGTTTAAACTCTGTTGGGGTTTAACCCTCGGATTAAGCAATCTGATTGGTCGATTTGAAAAAAAAAAAAAAAACATTATAGCACCTTCAGAGGCTTGAACAGGGTGGAGTCTGAAGGAATTTAGTCCCTCAGTTTTCTCCAAAATCTTATTGAGAGAGGAAATTTGACTCAAACTCAAATTGAGAGAAAAAATCATCTCTAAAGGGAATTCAGCTAAGGCCAGGGTCCACTAAGTGAGTTTAAACTCTGTTGAGGTTTAACCCTCGGATTTTAAGCAATCTGATTGGTCGATTAAAAAAAAAAAAAAAAAAAAAACAATCATATTAATTATAATCCGAGAGTTAAACTTGAACGGAGTGTAAACTCACTTTGTGGCCTCCGCCCTCATACCTCACGAGGAAGGGAATCAGTGGTTCCCAAACTTTCACTAAGAACACTGCCCCGGTGCCCTCCCT
Organism: Diaphorina citri; assembly: GCF_000475195.1. Lineage (NCBI taxonomy): Eukaryota > Metazoa > Arthropoda > Insecta > Hemiptera > Psyllidae > Diaphorina > Diaphorina citri. Next base: position 202,407 of record NW_007377727.1, read on the forward strand.
CTTCTGTCCATCTGGTTATCTCTATGACGGTGTTTCCCCTGCCGCTTTTCAGGTTACTACTTCAGCGCCCCAAGCGGCGAGAAGCGGTACTTGTGCGATTCCTGCGACCGCACCTATTCGAACCGCTCGTCGCTGAAGCGGCACATGAACTACGAGTGCGGCAAATTGCCGGCCTTCCCGTGTACGCTGTGTTCGTACGCGACCAAGCGGAAAACCAGCCTGGCCAGTCACTATTATAGGAAGCATGTGGGCGAGGATGGCGCCCTGCCGCCCCCACACGAGCCGGATTATATTGTGCCGGAATAGTGGTTGGGTGGAAGAGCTCAATCTTGAAAATCCTGCCACTTGGAAAAAAAAAATGATATAAAAACTCTAGTCAGCCAGGTTATGTAAAGCCGCGTCAGAAAAGGAAATGGGAAATTAAAAAAAAAAAAAAAAAAATTACCTACAAGATCCCGTTCAGCGTCTCCAACGCCGCTGAATCTGGCGATAAGTGCAGCTTCTTCATCGGAAACATCTCCCATGAGGTCGTCTTTCCCCTCCCGCCGTTCACCGAGTGATGAACTGGTTTCATCATCCGCCCCGGGGAATTTGTCCTCCAAACCAGTTTCACTCGACGCCACTCAAATGTCGCCCAGGGTGGGTGTGTCACCTCCAGGCGTATCTTCTGAGGACTCCAAAACGTCTCCTCAAAACCGCAAGATATCTCCTTCATATTCCAACCATTTCTACCCATTGCATCCGAAAGATACTGGAAGTCGTAAGTCAGTAAAAGTAATCATAAAATATTTAAGCCTGCCCATAAAACTTCAATTTCAAAGTTCGAAGGGGCAATTCTTGACCATTAAGCCCTAGTGTTCGTTTCAACCTTGTCAGTTTTCTTACTCCAGGAAGGTTTAGGCTCGATTCCATAAGATCGGGCTTTAGTGTGATGAGATATCAAAAACCATGACTAGTACACTTCTAAGTTACACCCTGTTGATGTGGAGTCGCTTGTTACACTCTGTACATACAGGAGGTGATTTAGGAGTGGGACATGTTCATGAGTTGATTATCTTATTCTAGCCTTCCTCATGAGGAGACCTGAGATTTTGAAACATGGGCTCCAAATTTCGCTGTCCTAAGTTAACATAAAAAAAAAAAAAAAACACGACACTTTCCCCTCTCGCCGTTCATCGAGTGATGAACTGGTTTCATCATCCGCCCCGGGGAACTTGTCCTCCAAACCAGTTTCACTCGACGCCACTCAAATGTTGCCCAGGGCGGGTGTGTCCCCTCCAGGCGTGTCTTCTGAGGACTCCAAAACGTCTCCTCAAAACCGCAAGATATCTCCTTCCAAGGGTGTTCCCTCGTTATTACCCATGAAGGATATCCGCACAAGTGACCCGGATTGGCCACGCCCGACTGCATCTTTTGCAGCCACAATAGCGGACGTGGCTACCAAGACCTTGCCTGTGATTCAAGAGCTCCTGTCCCAACGGGACGGAAAGCCCGTGGGGAAGGCCACACTACCATCTCCGCTGAAAGCGAAACTCAGCGACTACGAGAACAAAATGAAAAACGTCCGTGAGTCCATCCGGCAGAAGCGACTCGCGCAGGGCCTCACCTGCCTCCAGTGTGGCCGCAGCTATTGCCGTCCCTACAATCTGAAGCGGCACATCCAGTACGAGTGCGGTAAAGCGCCGCAGTTCCCGTGCCTCTATTGTTCGTACCGCGCGAGACACAAGCATGACCTGAAGAAGCACGTGACTTTCAAACACGCGGCGTATCTGGACCATTTTCAAGCGGTGCAAGAGGAACTGGAAGTTACAACGAAGGAGTTGTCCCCGGGACCGAAAGCGGAGAACAGACACAGGTTCAGAGAGTTCCTGAATGAACATAGAAACTTGGAACGGAATGTCTCCCATGAAGAAATCCGGACGCACAAGAAACACGAACAACCTCGGAAAGAAAGCAGTTACAAAGAGACTGAAAACACGCAGTTCAATAGTGAGACAAATGATCTTTCTAAGTTGGAAGAACCAAGTAGGGTTCCCATGACCACTGCCGAGTTCCCCCCGCTACGCGCTGAATGGGTGCAATAGTCCTACAGAATGGACTCCGCACACAGGAATTTCGTCAGAAAAGACCCCCCATTTCAATGTAATCCCCCGTTGAATAGCGAGGGATTGGGTCACCTCTACAACAATACATACGACTCACCTCTGACGCTCACCTTCTCTTTCAGACAAAACCTCCTCCATCCTCCTCGCACACTTACAACAAGTACAAAAAGATCTCGGCCTCGGGGCCTCTGACTCCCTGTCCTCCGAGAAAGACATCCCCTCCAACCTCGACCTGAGCCAAATCCCAAAACCTCCTCCATCCTCCTCGCACACTTACAGCAAGTACAAAAAGATCTCGGCCTCGGGGCCTCTGACTCCCTGTCCTCCGAGAAAGACATCCCCTCCAACCTCGACCTGAGCCAAATCCATCCTGAAATCAAAGAGAAAAGGAGCTAGCCTATTTGGCTTGGTTAGTAGTGCGTCTGCCTTGTAAGCGCTAGGCCGCGGGATTCTCGCCCGGGGCGGATTTTATCCTGAAGGGATAATGTTCGTTCCCGGAACGGCTGGCTTTCTCCTATCCTGTGTTCCTTCTCTCTTCGATTTCGGGGCGATAAGACCTTAGCAGTTACAGTTCCCTCTGTCAAACCTCTTAAAAAACTTCTTTAGCCAAATCCACAAGAACCTCCTCCAGTGTAACACAGGTCGGTTTCGTCAGGTCTACTCGAGTCACCAGATCGTCGAACTCGAGAAGGAATTCCGCCTGACGAACTACCTGCCGAGCGATCGGCGGAAGGTTCTCAGTAAGGAGCTTGGCCTGACGGAGAGGCAGATTAAGATTTGGTTCCAAAACCGGCGGATGAAGCTGAAGCGGACGCACCCCGACATGGTAGTGGAATACGTCAAGGAGTCGTCCGAGGCGCGGAGCGCTAGTCAGAAAACAAACCACCAGAGTGCGCCAGCCGACACTTCCGCGCCGAACACCCATATGAAAAGCTTCGAAGAGTTCATTCGCGAACATTACGAGCGGTCCGCGGTGCCTTTCCCGGCCTCGCAACCCGGCGAACACCCTCTCGCGACGGGAGAACTACACGGGTCACCACTCGAGATGCAAACCCTCATGGAAGAGAACGCTTCGAAACTCCTACTCGAGAAACTCCGGGAGCAAACCTTGGAGAAACACCTTCGTGAGAACCACCTGCCCGTGCCGAGCGTTCCGCCTCTGCTAGCCGGTGCCCTCCCACCCGGGCAAGTAGAAAAACTAAATGATCTCTACGAAAACGAACGGAATATGCTCATCCAAGAGCTGATTCGAAAGAAGCTCGGTCTCCTGATACAGAATAATCAAAATGGCGGTCATGCTGAGGACGCCCCGACGGATTTGAGCCGGAAGTTGAAGAGTGACATGGAAGAGGATGAGGCTGTGAAGGAGGAGACCGAAGAGGAAGAAGATAGTGCCTAAAGTCCTCCACTTACTAGCGACAACAATAAAATTAGGTCGTGGCAGTGGCGTAGCGTGGTCTAAATTCAAGTGTAGGGCCTTGTAGGGCTCATGCACAGGTCTACCAAGTCCCATCACAGTAGGTACATGAAGAGGAAGAAGATAGTGCCTAAAGTCCTCCACCCTACTAGCGACAACAATAAAATTAGGTCGTGGCGTCGTGGTTATGATGGGCTCGGACTATTGGCTTAGGTTACCTATTGTTTCTACAGTTTATCACGGGAGTGGTAACTTTAGCAAGTTGTTACGACTCCTATGCCAAAATGTTGAAACAATAAGCTAACCCAACAGTCCGAGCCTATCATAACCCGGTACATAACCACGACCTAATGGTGAGTAGAGAGTGAGTGAGTAAGTTATATTAGTGTCCGGCGTTATTATAGGGCTAGGTTAAACGCAAAAAGGAACTTTCACAAATGAGCAGTGACCAGTGTTATTATTGGGTTAGGTTAAACGCAAAAAGGAACTTTCTCAAATGAGCAGTGATCAGTGTTATTATTGGGTTAGGTTAAACACAGAAAGGAGCTTTATTTTTCATTGTCACGGCTTTTGAATAATTAGCAAAAGAACTACTCTTTCCAGAATACTTAGTAAGAGAGTATGATCCTAACTCCCTTTACCACTACACCTTGGGGGTTGAAGACAGCTACAGGTTTTAGGATACAACTCACTGAGTAGTTCCACTAAAAAGAGTTCGTAACTCGCTCACTCTTTACACATCTCTAGTAGATTGACACATTCCATTTTTATATTGTTCAAGTTCAATTGTACACAGCAATCAAATATCATACGTAATTTTCAAAGTGATTGTTGAGATTAGAGTTTAGGATAATCAGATTTTTTTTAGTGGTAGGAATAAAATTAGCGAGTTTTTGCAACCCAAATTAGCGTTAACTGAACTCTTGAACGTTATTTTACGAAAACTCGTTTCTGCACATAAACAGAATAAATGATAGAGTTTTCGTCAAATAACGTTAATGGTGGATTTCACCAACGACTTAATGGGAGAATTTTCAATGGTAAAAAAAAGAGTTTTTAAGATTATCCCAAGATTTAAGAGGACAGAATAAGAGGGAACCAACTGTTAAAATAACAAACTCTCTCTGGGAACTGACGCACATACCTAGTATTTACAAGGCAGGTGCACTACCTTCCAAGGAGTTTTTAATGATCCAAACAGGAGTTTTTAAAAATTCCTTTTTGGATCACTAAAAACTCTTTTTTGGATCATTAAAAACAGAGTTTTTAATGATCCAAACAGGAGTTTTTAAAAATTCCTTTTTGGATCACTAAAAACTCTTTTTTGGATCATTAAAAACTCTTTTTTAGATTATTAAAATATCCTCTTAGGATGATTAAAAATTCTCCCATTAGGTAAATCTCTCATTAAGTCGTTGGTGAAATCCACCAGAGTTTAGTTTGGGACACTTAATTTTGGTCGCAAAAACTCTCTATTGTATTTTCAAAATCCCTCTAAGTTTTGTCCTACTAGGAATATTACAGGTGTTTGTAAAATAATACATATTTATCTTGACGATTTTTTTTTGTTTGTTTGTCAAACAGTATTTGTAAATGAACTACATAATTATTAGATCTGACACTTTTGATTTAAAAGTTTCAAGTAGGTACATGGTACATACCTACTACATAGGCAAACTGTGACCCTTGGAGGTTTCTTTTATCACACTGTCTTGGGCTGAATATGCCCAATCTATTTGCCCCCCAAGGAGAGCTAGTTCCAAATATAAAATCTACGGTTAAGCATAACTATAAACTTAGAACAAAAGTTGAACATTTTTCCCCCACTAGTACAAAAGATACAATAATTTATTGTAACCTACCAAACTCATCTTCCATGGCCATAATGACTTCTACGTGATCTAGTGAGTCCAATCCTAGGTCATTGATGAAATGGCTTTCTGTTGTCAGCTGGAATTGAATAAAATTTGAACCGGGACAGCTATCTCACGTCGTCCGAGCTCATCTCAGCCCTGTTCATAAACACACCCTCTATGTACATTCTGTCTATTTTCATTACGTTGCTAATGCTATGGCTTTCTCATCATCAGAATCATCATCACTGTCATTGATTGCATCTAATTCATCATCTAGTAATGTTTTCTTTCTAATTTTCTTTGCTTTATTTAATGTATTTGTTCCACTTGTACCCGGTTGTTGTTTACGTTTCAACCCCTGCTCTAACGAATCACTCAGCTTCTCACTCAAATTTGTTCTCTCTTCATGATAGGTTTCATCTTTGAACTCATGTTTTGGTTCCTCGAGTAGCCGTTCAATTTTCTTTTTCTTCTTTTCAACCTTTTCCTGTTCCCTTTCTTTTTGTTGAGATAGCCAGGTTTTCAGACGTTTCTCCTCGTTGATGTCACGAAGTCTGCGACCGCTTAAATCTCTGCATGCTTCACGATTGGTTGTCTTTTCAATTTGTGCTCCAATGGCACGCAGCATGGATCCAAAACCACCCTTACCTCCAAGGATTTTGGGTGACAATCTGACCACTCCGTGATTGTATAGAGCCTGCTGGTCAAGACGCTTTCCATTGATTGTGATGCAAACATCGTCTTTAGATATTTGTATTGACTCTAGGATAATATCTTGGAGGAGAGCACCAGAAATTGAAACTGAATCACTCGGTAAGAATTCAGAGATTTGAAAACTTGAATTTAACATTTTTTCAAACTGCCAAAGTTTTCTCGAAGTCTCTTGATTACACAGAACACACACAAGACTGTGTTTTGATAACAGCGAAGGAATAAATAATTAAATATTTTTTGAGCTTAAAATCAAGTAATTAAATAGCTCGTTAAACGTAACAAACAAACAAACAAATAATTAAATAAAAGAGATTATTAATAATTTAAATGAAATGAATTTTCCTTAAAAAGATCCTTGATTTCTAGAAAAATAGAACTTGAACTTGCGTTTTTTGTTTGTTTTTTTGCTGCCCTACAAAAAAAGAATGGCAACGCTTGTTTACCGTCATTTTCCGACGATCGTGTAAACGAAGTTTTCTTCGCATAAACAAATAAAGAGCTAAAAGAGCGCCATAACGCCATTTTTTAAATTTATAATTAAGAAGAAGTTGTAAAAAAATCTGGATTTTTTGGAAAAAGGAAGAGAAAAATCCTCTTTCAAGCCCTTTCCACACCATTATTGTGGATTAGTGTTTCCTTTCGCATTACAATACAATCTGCATTAAGAAATGGAAGAAAGGGAAGCCATCCAGTCTACCGAACAAGATTATTCATTCATGATTTTTGGAAACAATCCTGTACAAAACATCAATGGTAAGTGGTTAAAGTGTAGTAGTTTCCGTTGCCAGTGTTGCCAGATGGAAAAAAAATATATCCCTAGATCGAAAGAAAAAAGTCCCTAGATTTTGGAAAAAGTCCCTAAATTCCTATAATAATATCTTGGAGGAGAGCACCAGAAATTGAAACTGAATCACTCGCTAAGAATTCAGAGATTTGAAAACTTGAATTTAACATTTTTTCAAACTGCCAAAGTTTTCTCGAAGTCTCTTGATTACACAGAACACACACAAGACTGTGTTTTGATAACAGCGAAGGAATAAATAATTAAATAAAAGAGATTATTAATAATTTAAATGAAATGAATTTTCCTTAAAAAGATCCTTGATTTCTAGAAAAATAGATCTTACGTTTTTTGTTTGTTTTTTTGCTGCCCTACAAAAAAAAAAAAGAATGGCAACGCTTGTTTACCGTCATTTTCCGACGATCGTGTAAACGAAGTTTTCTTCGCATAAACAAAAAATAAAGAGCTAAAAGAGCGCCATTTTTTAAATTTATAATTAAGAAGAAGTTGTAAAATAATCTGGATTTTTTGGAAAAAGGAAGAGAAAAATCCTCTTTCAAGCCCTTTCCACACCATTGTTGTGGTTTAGTGTTTCCTTTCGCAATACAATACAATCTGCATTAAGAAATGGAAGAAAAGGAAGCCATCCAGTCTACCGAACAAGATTATTCATTCATGATTTTTGGAAACAATCCTGTACAAAACATCAATGGTAAGTGGTTAACCGTTAAAGTGTAGTAGTTTCCGTTGCTACTTACCAATCGTATACCTATTTGCTCCTCTCAATTCTTGGTTCAGAAAAATTCTGGACATTCAAAGAGGCAATTGCTTGAGCATCATGAGCACTTTAGCCCCTGGAAAGAATATGGATAAATTCCTACCTATGTGTTTGAGAATTTGTGCTCCAAAATCCTGTTTCTGTGGGAAGACCAAAACCATGGAAAAAATCATCCAAAGCACCTTGTAGAAGAATCAAAAATACCTATCAACTTAGATCTTAGATATTAAACTATTGCGAATTTTTCTTCTGAGAAAAATTTGCCCAGGGTTGGAATCGAACCCATGACCTAGGTACCTAGGAGGTGCAGAGTGCTAGTACAATGCGCTAACGGCTGGCCCTTACGACGATACAGAGTGTAAATAATATGTACTTACCTACCTAATACTACCTAAGACCTGAGTAAACAGTGTAAACTGGGTGCATATTTTACTAAACTTTAATTGGAGATTTTCCGCCGCGTAATCATCCTTTTTTACTTTGTTTCAGAATCAAGCAATGTAAGTACATACCTCAGAAGGAGCTGCAGGGCAAATAGCCACCTAAAAATGAAGTAATGAGTAAGACTAGTTGGTAAAAAAGCAATAAAAAGATTGGATAAATAAATCCATGAATCAGAACCAACTAGGGTTTTCTTCTTTCCCATAGTAACAAGCTCACTCAGAAAAGATGCTCCAAAGGGGTCAAAATCCAGAATGTTTTGTCCTGTCCCATTCTGGAGTTGACTTGGAAAAATCACAGACGCACTACCAACTAAGCTAACTAGGCTGGCTAAAAGAAAGGCTAATAGGTTTAATTTGAAATTTACTAGTCGTTAATAAACTTTTAATCTTCTTCGCGCTAGGGCGCGGGTTCGATTCTCGCCCGGGGCGGATTTTATCCTGATGGGATAATGTTCGTTCTCGGAACGGCTGGCTTTCTCCTATCCTGTCTTTTCATTTGATATTATCAAGCTTTATTTTTTTCATTTACTGGTTATCTTCTTTCTCTTGGTTTGTTAATTTATTTTCTCTCCATACATTTTTGAATTTTTGTTCTTGCCATATTTTGATTTTGTCTAGGATTAGATTACAAAATACCTTTACATACAGAAATTAATATTATATTAATATTTTATACAACTACATATTGAAAAAGGTGTTTTTCATTTACTATTTTTTCAAGAGGTTTGATAGAGGAAATAACGTGCTAAGGGCTTATCGTCCCGAAATCGCAGAGAGAAGGAATACAGGATAGAAGAAAGCCAGCCGTTCCGAGAACGAACCTTATCTGTTTAGGACAAAGTTCGCTCCGGGCGGGAATCTAACCAGCAATTTAGCGTTTACAAGGCAGACGCTCTACCCTCCAAGCTAACTAGGCTTCCTTCATAAAAAATAATATGTAAAAGGAAAAACACGTTCACTTAACGGTCAAATTTTAAGAATGACCGAAACAAAATTGTATTGGGTAAAGGGTGAAAATGTACATATTAAAAAAAAAAAATAATCTTCTTCTTTTTCTTCACCTTTTCCCGTGTACAGACGGGGTCGGCGTTTTTCGTCACCCGCTCAATCAGCCCTAACCAGGGTGATCGCTTTGGGCTGACATTTGGTTTTGGCTACAAATTTTATGAGTGGGTGCCCTTCCCTCTCAACCTTTGCTATTCCTTTAGCAAGGGAAATTCAGACTGGTATACTCCCTGTTTAAAGTCCCCCATTAATAAACTTTTAATAATATCAATTAATTAGCCGCCAGCCTAGTTAGCTTGAAGGATACCGCGTCTGCCTTGTAAGCGCTATGTCGCTGGTTCGATTCATGTCCGGGGCAAACTTTCTCCTAAACAGACATGATTTGTTCTCGGAAAACTGAAGGACTCACTTGAACTCAAACGCATCCACGAATGCCACTCTTATTCTCTGGACTAGCAACTAGTTTCTGTACAATAAAATCGTACGTACAAAATATACAAGGTTCATCTAATGTAGACTTACAATGAGAGGGTGTTTATTTAAGTCCTTACCAATAGAGATAGAACATTCCGTGGTCGGATAGGACCAAAAAGTCCCTCTACTTCAGCAGTCTAAACACTCTAGATTTGAAGTTCTCGAGTATTTTTAAAAGACACCGTAAAAATAAACACCCCCAACACAGTGGAAAACCAAGGAAAAAACATATAATAATTATATCTACAAACAAACAAAAAAAAATCGTCAAGATGACCACTACCTCCAAGCTCCAAGCATACGAAAGTGTTTATTTCCATTTCCAAACATGCTACAAGGGCTAAAAACACTCTACTTGAGATTTTAGACTCAGGCTTTAGGCAAGCCACTCATGTTCAGACTGTATAAGGGACCTAGGTCTCAAGCATCTTTCACTACACATGTTCCCGCAGTCTGAGAATGAGTGGCAGGCATTAGAACTGTCAACATTACTTGCAGTCTTGATAGCTTGGAAGGTAGTGCACCTGCCTTGTAAATACTAGGTATGTGCGTCAGTTCCCAGAGAGAGTTTGTTATTTTAACAGTTGGTTCCCTCCTATTCTGTCCTCTTAAATCTTGGGATAATAAGACCTCTGTTGTTAGTTTCCTCTATTAAATCTCTCTTTTTTTTCTTGTTTCAATAAAATTGCATACACATGTAAAGAGTGTTCCATCAGTTTTCCATTTGTTCTTTAAAGGTGACATATTGCAAATCTTCATTTGAATCGGCTGATGAAGCGCCTCCAGGGAAACCAACATTCAATGAGGTCACCCAACGTGTACTCAAAGTTGTTAAAGCCTATGATAAAGTTACCGCAGACAAGGTAAACATCTATATCTTCTTTTGTTAAATTGTTCAATTATACAATATGTGTGTTTTCAGAACGTACGGCAGAGCCACGTGGCGTTGGATCTTGACCTAATCAAACAAAGAGTACTTCTAGTTTTGAATCTTTATGACAAAGTTGATCCAGCCAAGGTAGACACTTGTGTTTTATATAATTTATTTATTACTTACAATGTTATTTGTTAACATTGCATTAGATTGGAATGTTTGGATTTGAAAAGTGATCTAATAATGAAATTGAATTACATACTGAAATTCCATTTCTTGACATGTCTCTTTGATTGTGATTTTTTCATGAATGATTTCCACTTCAAATTGGTACCTAGGTACTAGTGCAATAATATTACCTTTAAGATCTTTGTGGTACTTATGGAATTCAAATATTCCATCAAGCATAAACATTTTTAATATCTTTGAACTGGTAATATAAGTCAATTTTTCAGGATTAACTGGAGGGAAAGGGAAATAGTATCTTGTAATTTATTGGTTTTCATTGCATACATATATAAGATCTTTGTGGTACTTAAGGAATTCAAATATTCCATCAAGCATAAACATTTTTAATATCTTTGAACTGGTAATGTAAGTCAATTTTTCAGGATTAACTGGAGGGAAAGGGAAATAGTATCTTGTAATTTATTGGTTTTCATTACATACGTATGAAAGAAAAGTGTTTAAAATTTTTTGTGCCCCCCTAGAAATGATCAAATTTTATTCAATTCCAGCTGACAACAGAAAGCCATTTCATCAATGACCTAGGATTGGACTCACTAGATCACGTAGAAGTCATTATGGCCATGGAAAAACAAAATTGTATTGGGTAAAGGGTGAAAATGTACATATTCTTATCGACATTTATACCATGGCAATCATGAATAAGGATAACAAACATTTCAAATTACATGGTTAGAAATAATACTAAAGTACAAAGGTGTTAAAATGATCCCCTAATACAGCAAGTCAAACTTTGCTCCAAATTAAATAAGAGCTCAAATGGAGGTAGGAAAAACAGCCAAGATTTGAGCCTGCTACCTTCATGTTATGTGACAAGGCCGTCTATCTCTTGTAGCTTTGATATATTCAGACCAATCTAGATTAACTTAACTTGGAAATTAGATGACCTTTGTAAAAAATTCGAGCCTGCTACCTTCATGTTAAGTGACAAGGCCGTCTATCTCTTGTAGCTTTTATATATTCAGACCAATCTAGATTAACTTAACGTGGAAATTAGATGACCTTTGTAAAATAGAAGTGCTTCCTGATAAAGTGTTCTAACCAAAACATTTTTGAGCTATTACCGTTGATGTGGCCCCAAAACTGAAGGTAGTTAGTTATCTTCGCACTAAGTGTCATATCTGACACCTGTGCAGCAGATCTTCAAAATAGTAAAGCAGATTTTATCGATTTGAGCCTGCTACCTTCATGTTAAGTGACAAGGCCGTCTATCTCTTGTAGCTTTGATATATTCAGACCAATCTAGATTAACTTAACTTGGAAATTAGATGACCTTTGTAAAATAGAAGTGCTTCCTGATAGTGTTCTAACCAAAACATTTTTGAGCTATTACCGTTGATGTGGCCCCAAACTGAAGGTAGTTAGTTATCTTCGCACTAAGTGTCATATCTGACACCTGTGCAGCAGATCTTCAAAATAGTAAAGCAGATTTTATCGAGCTATTACCGTTGATGTGGCCCCAAAACTGAAAGTAGTTAGTTATCTTCGCACTAAGTGTCATATCTGACACCTGTGCAGCAGATCTTCAAAATAGTAAAGCAGATTTTATCTACATAACAAGTAAACGTTTTCAAAGCCTCTTCTTTTAAACTGATAATTCTTCAAAGTGAAAATCAGATTCAAGAATCTACAGCTTTTTTATACTCTACATAATTTGTTTACAATAATTCAACTTGTGGTTTGGATTCCTCGCAGAGGACCCTGGTATTTACTCGTACACATCCTCCCTGTCAGCAATGTAACGGATGACATCTTTGACATGCAGCAGTTTCTCTGCATCTCTGTCGGGAATTTCAAAGCCTGAAAATTAAACAGTATTTGTAAATGAACTACATAATTATTAGATCTGACATTTTTGATTTAAAAGTTTCAAGTAGGTACATGGTACATACTACATAGGCAAACTGTGACCCTTGGAGGTTTCTCATATCACACTGTCTTGGGCTGAATATGCCCAATCTATTTGCCCCCCAAGGAGAGCTAGTTCCAAATATAAAATCTACGGTTAAGCATAACGTGGTTATGATGGGCTCGGACTATTGGCTTAGGTTACCTATTGTTTCTACAGTTTATCACGGGAGTGGTAACTTTAGCAAGTTGTGTACACATGTTCCAGCAGTCTGAGAATGAGTGGCAGGCATTAGAACTGTCAACATTACTTGCAGTCTTGATAGCTTGGAAGGTAGTGCATTTTTTAGCCGAAGAAAAAATATTTTAAATGTTAAACGAGAGATTTTCATTATTTATTTTTAAGCTTAACAAAAAAGAGGAAAACGATTCTAGTCTCCATTTTATTAATTTTTATTCTTTCCCAATACCTACAGAATTGTGTAGGTAGGTATTACTGATTGCATTAACCAAAGTCCCTTATATTGTAAGGAGTTCAAATATTTTGGCTTCCCTGAGGTTCGAACTTTGCTAGTCTGATTGTTATTTTTTATTTATTAGGAAAGATCCATTATTATTATAGTTTTTGTGTTCAATTTTAACCTTGTCTAGTTTATCCGCCAACGAAAATACTCAAATCCCCCTAGAATTTTGAATCATTATTATTATAGTTTTTGTGTTCAATTTTAACCTTGTCTAGTTTATCCGCCAACGAAAATACTCAAATCCCCCTAGAATTTTGAATTTCACAAAGGTGCTCGGCCTGATATCAATGTCGTTAACAATTCTGCTTTCCCTACGAACCTTGACTTGTCTGAAAAGCTACTCCATCTCAGCGGATGTACCTTAATCTCAAACGGTGCTACCGATCCAAAACCTCAAACGATGGAAACCAATGGAATTTTGAATGTAAGTTTGTTTCTCTTAGATTTAGATTAGATTTATCTAGGTTTGCATATATTTGTTTTTTTTTTCCGATCAAAATAGAGATCAATATTTTTTTATACTTGAAATCCCTCATGTGTTCTATTTCGGTTCTTTGTAAGTTTATCTTCCTTGATGAGGGGGGGTATTCCATGAACGACTTCTCACTCAAAACTTTCCACTTCTCAATTCGCGTATAGATTTTATTTTTATTCTGTGCTAAATTGCCGATCAAAATAGAGATCAATATTTTTTTATACTTGAAATCCCTCATGTGTTCTGTTTCGGTTCTTTGTAAGTTTATCTTCCTTGATGTGGGGGGGTATTCCATGAACGACTTCTCACTCAAAACTTTCCACTTCTCAATTCGCGTATAGATTTTATTTTTATTCTGTGCTAAATTGTAAAGTGTGGACCAAAGACGTCAGAATTGCTTTGTGGAATAACCCCAAGGTCCAGGCAGATTTTTTTTTTTTTAATTAAATCAAAGCTATACCATATGAACGTATATTGTTTCAAGTATAGGTACATACTCGTATGGCTCACCTCCTGTAGGTATATTAATAAAACTATATTACATAAAAAAAAACTTTCTAAGTTGGAAGAACCAAGTAGGGTTCCCATGACCGCTGCCGAGTTCCCCCCGCTACGCGCTGAATGGGTGCAATAGTCCTACAGAATGGACTCCGCACACAGGAATTTCATCAGAAAAGACCCCCATGTCAATGTAAATTGTAATCCCCCGTTGAATAGCGAGGGATTGGGTCACCTCTACAACAATACATACGACTCACCTCTGACGCTCACCTTCTCTCTTTCAGGGTAAACACATGTAAATGAAAAAAATAAAGCTTGATAATATCAAATGAAAAGAAGAAAAAAAAAATCATAGGTAAATATAAAGAAAGAAAAATACTGATGGAAGAAAAAGGAGTCATAGTCAGTTCTTTTAAGAAATTCTGTGATTTTTCCAAGTCAACTCCAGAATGGGACAGGACAAAACATTCTGGATTTTGACCCCTTTGGAGCATCTTTTCTGAGTGAGTTTTTTCTACAGAAAACAGAACACACCAATGACCAATTCTTAAGGGAAGAACATAATAAAAGTATAAACGAACAAAAATCCACAAAATCTCTTTAAATAAATAATAATAGAACTTAGATTTATCCTACCTGATATTGGTTGCATTATCTTTCTACCTACAGGGAGTAACGAAATCGGTGTCGGTACCATCACATTTTTAAAACCATAATTATAGTCAAGTAAACAAATCTTATTTATTTATTATTTTTTAATTAATACAAATTCGCCAATAATTGAGTAGCTCTACGAAAAAAAAGGGCTTTTTTAAAATAGAAAACTGGATAAAATGACCTTTCTTTCTTGTCAACTTAACTAATGGAAGTTCTCAATTAATTTTTTCAACTTTGGTAGAAGTATCAACTAATGAAAGTTCAATTTCGTTACCCCCTGTTTGGATAAAATCTAAAATACATACAGACTATAGTTATGAATGCCCAAATAATATGAGTTCTGTTTACGTATAAATAAAATCGGTGTCGGTACCATTACATTTTTGAAACCATAATTTTATTATAGTCAAGTAATTATTATTTTTTAATTAATACAAATTCGCCAATAATTGAGTAGCTCTACGAAAAAAGGGCTTTTTTAAAATAGAAAACTGGATAAAATGACCTTTCTTTCTTCAAGTCCTCAATGAATTGTCAACTTAACTGATGGAAGTTCTCAATTAATTTTTTCAACTTTGGTAGAAGTATCAACTAATGAAAGTTCAATTCCGTTACCCCCTGTTTGGATAAAATCTAAAATACATACAGACTATATTTATGAATGCCCAAATAATATGAGTTCTGTTTACGTATAATGTATCGGAAATATATGAGGGAAATGTAGAGATCACAAATATTTTCTGCAGAGCGGAATTCGTGGGTTCGAGTCCAAGAGGGGGCCTTAATTTTCCCCCTTCTGAATAAAAAGAAAATAAAAATCACGGTTTGTCTTGGGGAAAAAATGTCTTGTCTAGAAAAAAAATCACGGTTTGTCTCCGGATAGATGAGTTGTTTGTGCCATTCTTTCAATGATTTTTTAGAGGTTTGATAGAGGGAACTGTAACTGCTAAGATCTTATCGTCCCGAAATCGAAGAGAGAAGGAAGACAGAATAGGAGACAACCCTTCTGAAAACGAACCTTATCTGTATAGGATAAAATCCGCCCCGGGTGGGAATCTAACACGCGACCTAGCGCTTACAAGGCAGACGCACTACCAACTAAGCTAACTAGGCTGGCTAAAAGAAAGGCTAATAGGTATAATTTGAAATTTACTAGTCGTTAATAAACTTTTAATCTTCTTCGCGCTAGGCCGCGGGTTCGATTCTCGCCCGGGGCGGATTTTATCCTGATGGGATAATGTTCGTTCTCGGAACGGCTGGCTTTCTCCTAGCTTGCCTAAAGCCTGAGTCTAAAATCTCAAGTAGAGTGTTTTTAGCCCTTGTAGCATGATTGGAAATGGAAATAAACACTTTTGTATGCTTGGAGGTAGTGGTTTTAGATCTAAACACACATGCAGAATATTACAACTGTCAAATCAAGCTCTATCAATTTTTTCCCCAAAGTATCATCTTTACTTTTAAAACTAGAGAAAAATATCTGGTAGTAAGCAGTTATTCAGAATTGTTATCAGAACGATGATTTTTTTGTACTTGTGAACCCTCAAACCTGCCATGTGAGTTGGTGTACATAGTACATCCCTGTCAAGCATAGACAACTCGGAAATAAAGGGCCAAGAGTTTCGTAAGTTTCTAATGGTATTTATGAGGTACAAATTATGATGCCATTTTTTAAATTTATAATTAAGATTTAAGAAGAAGTTGTAAAAAAATCTGGATTTTTTGGAAAAAGGAAGAGAAAAATCCTCTTTCAAGCCCTTTCCACACCATTGTTGTGGATTAGTGTTTCCTTTCGCATTACAATACAATCTGCATTAAGAAATGGAAGAAAAGGAAGCCATCCAGTCTACCGAACAAGATTATTCATTCATGATTTTTGGAAACAATCCTGTACAAAACATCAATGGTAAGTGGTTAAAGTGTAGTAGTTTCCGTTGCTAGTGTTGCTACTTACCAATCGTATGTACCTATTTGCTCCTCTCAGTTCTTGGTTCAGAAAAATTCTGGACATTCAAAGGGGCGATTGCTTGAGCATCATGAGCACTTTAGCCTCTGGCCGTGGTTATGAACAGGGCCATCGTAGGCCATCGTCGGCCTTTTTGCGTGTAAAGTTGGCGGGAAATTCGAATTTTTGAGCTACTTACCAATCGTATACCTAAATTCTGGACATTCAAAGGGGCGATTGCTTGAGCATCATGAGCACTTTAGCCTCTGGAAAGAATACGGATAAATTCCTACCTAGGTATGTGTTTGAGAATTTGTACTCCAAAATCCAAACCTATAATCATCCTTTTTTACTTTGTTTCAGAATCAAGCAATGTAAGTACATGCCTCATGGAAAGAATACGGATAAATTCCTACCTATTTGTTTGAGAATTTGTACTCCAAAATCCAAACCTATAATCATCCTTTTTTACTTTGTTTCAGAATCAAGCAATGTAAGTACATGCCTCAGAAGGAGCTGCAGGGCAAATAGCCACCTAAAAATGAAGTAATGAGTAAGACTAAGTAGTTGGTAAAAAAGCAATAAAAAGATTGGATAAATAAATCCATGAATCAGAACCAACTAGGGTTTTCTTCTTTCCCATAGTAACAAGCGATCGAAGAAGAACTGAAACTGAAGTTACTGAAGTCATTTAACATTTTTCAATTTTCATTTTTCTTTTCCTGATTTTTTGTAATTTGTGCTTAAATTTGCTCTATCTCCTGCAATCCATACCGTGATCTCAATAAAACTTTAATCTACCTACCTCCACAAGTGAAAAATACCCCATCAAGATGGCTATGAGTCAAAGGCGAGCTAATGTTAGGCTACCACCTGAAGTGAACCGTGTATTGTACATCAGAAATTTACCTTACAAAATCACTGGTGATGAAATGTATGATATTTTTGGTAAATAGTGTGATTTTGTCTTCAGTAGAAGATTGTGAATCAATAGTGAAGTCCATTACAACTCCTCTGAGTTTCAACATAAACTCCAGCTCAGGAGTCAATGTGAACAAACAAGAAGTAAACACTTGTAATGCTTTTGAATCAAACCAAGTCCCTGTGATGCATTTTAATCCTCCCAAGATAATGTCTTCAGAATACCAAGGATGCCAGAATCAAGCACATACTTTTTCTCAAATCAATTCTTCAAATGATAAAACATTTTCTTTCACTAAATGTTTGAACTTTGTTCAAAGTAAAGAACCAACTAGTAACAATAAGAATAATTTTGAAAATATATTATCTGAAGAAACAAATTCTGACTTTGTTCAGACGGAACATCAATACATAAATGAAAATGATAATTTTGAGAAGAAGATTTACCACTTTGATAGTAACAAAGATGTTTCTGTTGATTCTAAAAATGATGTAACAAATGGATCTTTAACATCATCTCAGGAAATTAGTAGAGTGCATGACCATTTGTTAACCAAAAATACTTTGGTGCCTAATGAAGAAATAGATAAAACAAGAGCTATATCAGAAAGAAATCCTTCTAATATCTTTATTTTCGATACTAACTCTTCTGTGAACTCAAGAAGGGATGACTTGAATTTCAAAGGTATTTCAAAATCTGAAGATGTTATTTTATTTGAAGAAAATTCAATAGTGAAAAATCATGATGTGAATTGTTTTGAAAACATTATTCAACCCCCAAATGCTGGACAAAATGAAGACACTATCCAAGACTCATCAGATATATTTGATCATATTATGAACAAACAACCTGAACATGCAATTTGTCCAAAAAACAATATCTATTCAAATCAAGATATTAGTGGAGATGGGTTGGAAAATATAAACATAGAACATTTAAATGAAAATAGTCTATCAAGTATTGAAATCAATGAAAAGTTAAGTGAAGATTTGTTGAACAAAGAAACTAATATAAATTTATACACAACAAATTTAACTGCAAATGCTGGACAAAATGAAGACACTATCCAAGACTCATCAGATATATTTGATCACATTATGAACAAACAAACTGAACATGCAATTTGTCCAAACTCATACAATAGGAGCACAAAAAACAATATCTATTCAAATCAAGATATTAGTGGAGATGGGTTGGAAAATATAAACATAGAACATTTAAATGACAATAGCCTATCAAGTATTGAAATCAATGAAAAGTTAAGTGAAGATTTGTTGAACAAAGAAACTAATATAAATTTATACACAACAAATTTAACTGAATATATGCAGCCCACTGGCAGATTCAATGAACCACCTGGTCCTAACATAAGGACAAGTATTGATACATCCGATTCCCTCATCAATCAAAATGATAACATCAATAATAGTTGCTTCAGTATTGAAAAGTCGCATTCAAAACAAAGTCAAAATGTGGATTTACAAAATATGTGTGAAAAGATTAGTAATAACTTTGAATGTGGTGCAACAGATATTTTTCCAGAACATTTACCTGCATTAACGAACGTATTTGTTGAAAACTCGACCATTTTAAACAGCAATTGTAATAAGAGTGAAATCATATCAACCATGGATGTTACTGTAGAACCTAAACCTGGCTCAGAAACAAGGAATATTATTTCAAATAATAACTCATGTCATCCCAATACAACCAGTATAGACACAAGTGACCTGAGTAATATAATATTAAACAATGATATATTTACCTTGGATACCAAGAATCAAAGTATACAACAACAGATATTTTTCCAGAACATTTACCTGCATTAACGAACGTATTTGTTGAAAACTCGACCATTTTAAACACCAATTGTAATAAGAGTGAAATCATATCAACCATGGATGTTACTGTAGAACATAAACCTGGCTCAGAAACAAGGAATATTATTTCAAATAATAACTCATGTCATCCCGATACAACTAGTATAGACACAAGTGACCTGAGTAATATAATATTAAACAATGATATATTTACCTTGGATACCAAGAATCAAAGTATACAAACAATTAGAGCCCACTGGCAGATTCAATGAACCAACTGGTCCTAACATAAGGACAAGTATTGATACATCCAATTCCCTCATCAATCAAAATGATAACATCAATAATAGTTGCTTCAGTATTGAAAAGTCACATTCAAAACAAAGTCAAAATGTAGATTTACAAAATATGTGTGAAAAGATTAGCAATAACTTTGAATGTGGTGCAACAGATATTTTTCCAGAACATTTACCTGCATTAACGAACGTATTTGTTGAAAACTCGACCATTTTAAACACCAATAATTGTAATAAGAGTGAAATCATGTCAACCATGGATGTTACTGTAGAACCTAAACCTGGCTCAGAAACAAGTAATATTATTTCAAATAATAACTCATGTCATCCCGATACAACCAGTATAGACACAAGTGACCTGAGTAATATAATATTAAACAATGATATATTTACCTTGGATACCAAGAATCAAAGTATACAAACAATTAAAGAAACTTACAACATCGGAGAAGAAAATGCAGCCCTAATGATAGACAACCATGCTGATGGTTTGGTTGAGCATATATTTCAAGTCGCACCAAAACCATGCTTAGAACATGAGATGCAACATCACATGAACTTTACCAAACAGAAATCTATTGAACCAGAAAGAAACAAGTTGCACACATTAAAACTGATTGAATCAAATTCAATGAAAACCTCACAAGATTCAAGTGAAGATTTCAAATGTGGAAATGAAATACTTGGTGACAATGAATTACAAAGTATGGATGATATCAGTGAACATTTTAACACAAAGCATGTTGAGATGGAAATTAATGATCTGTTTAATAATGGACCTGAATTTACCACAACAATTCGAGCAGGAACATTGTCTCATGATATCCAAGAATCTTCAAATCCCAATACACATCAAGAAATTATTTCAGATACCAGTAACATTGAAGAAACTTCAAGATCCCTGCAACTAGCTTCAATCCATTCTATTCAAGAAGAAACTGTCCAACATCAGAACATTGTTCATCATTCAAATTCAAACAAAACTAAGAAACCCTTTGATAGTGCAAAAAAGAAAACCAAAAGGAAAGTATTATGTACAAATAAAGATCTTAACCATACACAACTTTCCACGTTGTCTAAACAAAGTGTTCATTCGTCTGTGGAAAATAATCATACAGTGGTGTCAATGTTTAACAGTATGGAAGTCGCCAATAAATCAAATGTAAAAACCATCTCTGTTCAACCTGAAAATACCATTGATATTTTCAATAAACCGAAAGTGAAGATTTGAAATGTGGAAATGAAATACTTGGTGACAATGAATTACAAAGCATGGATGATATCAGTGAACATTTTAACACAAAGCCGGAGAAGAAAATGCAGCCCTAATGATAGACAACCATGCTGATGGTTTGGTTGAGCATATATTTCAAGTCCCACCAAAACCATGCTTAGAACATGAGATGCAACATCACATGAACTACTTTACCAAACAGAAATCTATCGAACCAGAAAGAAATGAGTTGCATACATTAAAACTGATTGAATCAAATTCAATGAAAACCTCACAAGATTCGAGTGAAGATTTGAAATGTGGAAATGAAATACTTGGTGACAGTGAATTACAAAGCATGGATGATATCAGTGAACATTTTAACACAAAGCATGTTGAGATGGAAATTAATGATCTGTTTAATAATGGACCTGAATTTACCACAACAATTCGAGCAGAAACATTGTCTCATGATATCCAAGAATCTTCAAATCCCAATAGACATCAAGAAATTATTTCAGATACCAGTAACATCGAAAAAACTTCAAGATCCCTGCAACTAGCTTCAATCCATTCTATTCAAGAAGAAACTGTCCAACATCAGAACATTGTTCATCATTCAAATTCAAACAAAACTAAGAAACCCTTTGATAGTGCAAAAAAGAAAACCAAAAGGAAAGTATGTACAAATAGAGATCTTAACCATACACAACCTTTCACATTGTCTAAACAAAGTGTTCATTCGTCTGTGGAAAACAATCATACAGTGGTGTCAATATTTAACGGTATGGAAGTCGCCAATAAATCAAATGTAAAAACTATCTCTGTTCAACCTGAAAATACCATTGATATTTTCAATAAACCAAGTAATGACTCCAATGAAAATAGAAACAAGGTAATAGAGTCAAGTCAAGAAACTAAAAGTTTGAAATTACTCTCAAATTGTGAACATGTGGATCAGAATACGACATCGGAATGTATGGAAATATCAGAAGAATTTAAAGAACCAAGAAAACGAACAATACTGAGTTGCTCCCACTCAGAGCAAATGAATGAGCCACCAGCTAAACAAATCAGGCTTGATAGCAATGCTATTACAAATAATGAACTTATTGAAAAATTACCCCAATCTCATGAAAATAGAAACAAGGTAATAGAGTCAAGTCAAGAAACTAAAAATTTGAAATTACTCTCAAATTGTGAACATGTGGATCAGAATACAACATCGGAATGCATGGAAATAGAAGAATTTAAAGAACCAAGAAAACGAACAATACTGAGTTGCTCCCACTCAAAGCAAATGAATGAGCCACCAGCTAAACAAATCAGGCTTGATAGCAATGCTATTACAAATAATGAACTTATTGAAAAATTACCCCAATCCTGTAGTGCAAGCGATTTTACAGAAAAAACGCCTGCACCAGTTAGTAGCAGAAGTAAGAAAGAACAAGTCCTGAATAAACTAAAACTAATATTGATAACTAACAAGGATGTCAATTTAAACAATGAACTTATCAGCTTAAATGAAGACGAAGTATTACACAATTCTCATATAGTTAATGAAGATTCCACTGAAAAATCTATGACTATTGATGAGGATGATGGGAAATCCCTCATTGACAATAGTAAACTATTGGACGAGGAAAATGAAACGCTCATGGGATCTCAAATGTTGGAAAATATAGAAATGTTTAGTAATTTATCCGAATATTTCAATATAGATCAAAACAATGAATTGGGTCAAGAATTGAGCAATGAAGAAAATACTCCAAACCCACTCTCTTCAACTGAAAATATAGATATTACTATCGTTTCAGAGATAGTTGAAGACAAAAAGAGTCAATCTAAATTACCAAAAACAGTTGAAGTAAATAAAAAGAAGAAACTGTCTTGTAAACAACAGGTTCTTAGAAAAGTAGACGATCAAAAAATATCGGAAGTAATATTTGAAGGTGAAAAAGGAAATAGTGATGTAAATTTGAAATCAAATGTTAAAAAGAAAATTATAAGACCGAAAATCTTGAAAAATATAAGAGATAAAATACCGAACAAAGATGACGAAAGTATTTCAAAGGAACAAATTGCAAACAAACCGTAATATCGGAAGTAATATTTGAAGGTGAAAGCGGAAATAGTGATGTAAATTTGAAATCAAATGTTAAAAAGAAAATTACAAGACCGAAAATCTTGAAAAATATAAGAGATAAAATACCGAACAAAGATGACGAAAGTATTTCAAAGGAACAAATTGCAAACAAACCGAAAATTATCAAGCAAATTTTCGGCAAAAGTTCAAATAAGGTCGGAAAAACTTCGAATAAAAAGTCAACGCCTCAATCTCATAACCAAAGTCTAGAAGATGATTCGAAAGGAAGCCACAATTTAACTGTAGATAAACGTGAACCTAAATGTATTGTTGAAACCTACACTAAATCATTGGTAGAAAAGATCGAAGACTCTACTAAAATCGACTCCCGACCTAAATCAGGAACTCAATTTTCTATTGTGAGTAATAAGAAAGATGTCGAAAAGACTTCCAAGCCAAGACCGATTTCTTCTAGGAGTAGAAGTAATAGCAATGACTCCAACCATCGAGAGACCAAGAAAAAATCCAATGTAAAACCTGCTCTACCGTTAGTTCACGATAATCCATCTCAAGAGAAAAATGAATCTTTGACAACCTTCAATCAATCACTACACTTAGCTCCAAACAAAGATAGTGCAAACAAAGTGCTACCCATCCAAAACAAAAAAATCAGTGTGAAGTCGAAAGCTAAAAAGAAAAGTAATGCAACGAATGAAAAATCCTCAGTTGTACCTGAACTTCATAAGAGCACACAAGAAGTTACACAAAAACCAAGCAAAGCTAAGAAAACAAAAACTACACCTTTCCAAACTACGAATAAAAGTTTGAATGCTCAAGTTTCTCATGTATCTTCACAAGCGAGAACTGACTCTGTGGGTATCAACAAATGTTTGTCTGATAAAGGAAAGGATGAAATAGACAATAATCTCAATATTGCTGATCCAACACTCCCACCATCTGATATAACAGAGAACGAAACTGTTGAAGTGTTAACACATAAAGATATCGAGTGTCAAACAGACGAACCTCCTGAGAAAGAACTATTCATACTAAACAAATCTTCTCTATCTGACGGATATAATCCACTGAATGATCTCATTATAAATGATCAATCTCATCCTAAATTCCTATATAAAACAGTAGCGAACAAATTCATCTTGTTGAATGAACCTCTGAAAGAAGTTGCATTTCCCGGAACAAATATCACTTTCTCTGCAAGTGAAACATTGCTGAAAGGAAAGAACAATGTGTATTACAACGGAGTGAACAGTTTAAAAGAAAACAGTACAGCCTCGAGTGTGAAAACGGTAGAATCATTTCCCTCTTCATGTTCTACTTTGATTAATTCAGTCAGATCTATTGAACAAGCGAAGAATATTGATGTGGATAAAGCCTATGACGAGCGAAAAACAATGTTTATTACAACGGAGTGAACAGTTTAAGGGAAAACAGTACAGCTTCGAGCGTGAAAACGGTAGAATCGTTTCCCTCTTCATGTTCTACTTTGATTAATTCAGTCAGATCTATTGAACAAGCGAAGAATATTGATGTGGATAAAGCCTATGACGAGCTTCAAGTCATTGAAACCTATCCAGTACGAAATAAAGAACCAAGTTGTGTTCTGAATACTAAAGAGCAACTGGACATTGCACTTGGTAGTAAACATTACGAAACAATACCAGAGGTGAGCAACGATCACTATCTCAAAGAAGTGAGAAATAATATGGTGACTAATGTGAAGAACAAGGAAAAGAATAACTATGAAATAGCAGTGGAGCCGAAAGACATAAAACAGGATATAAAAAAGAAACCAAAATACATAATCATGAAAATGAACGGCGAGGATAAAGTTTATAAATTGGTAGACGATCCATCTTCAAATGAAATAGCAGAGAGTAAAAAAATATCATCTAAGAGACTTCACATAGTGAAACCTTCATCTAAACCTCATCAAGTTAATAAACAGCAAACTAATTCCATCAAACCATCGATAGACCACAAAAGCAACGTCCTTCAACAGGATGAATCCATTGAATATGGTGGAAATACAACATTTGAACATGTTGTACATTCTGGACACGAGAAACAAATTAAAACTCTGTTGCCAAGAAAAAACCTTGCGATTGATTCAAACAAAACCATACAAAAGCTAAACAACGTGGAACCACTGCAAAATATTGCTAAAAGCATCGCACCAATGACAGCAAAAACAACTGCAGTGGCTCCAAAATTGACAGCAGACCGAACCACGATCAAAGAGCTAATAAACAAAGTAAACGCAGCAAAAAACAGACAGAACAACAGTCCAATCAAATCAAACGTACTGTTATCACAAAACAAGTTCGCGAACCAATCAGATTCGTCGACGTGTATGCGTATGAAAGAGGTGGATAGAAATGCAAAGACATTGAAGTCCAATCAGATTTCGAACACCAAGCTAATAACGAAACCATTGCCTCTGTCAAAAACTTTAAGTGTACCAATCAAAAATAAAATCGTCAGAATAGTTCCCATGTATGCAAATAAAGGACCAAGGAGAAAATCTCTGGAGGAAAACCAAACGAACTTCAACTTGAACAACAATACTTTGCCTTTGAAGCAGATCACATCTAAGCTGAAAGACTCCCAAGGAAATAATCACGATACGTACAAAACTATACAAATCAAAAACGGCGATGGAATGAAGACAATAGTGATCAATAACAACAAAAGTCAACAGGATTCGTCCAAGTCGTTACTGGAAACCAACAAACTCATTCTGGATATACTGCACAAGAACAAAATCAAAACAATCATATTGGGATGCAAAAATAAAGAAATATTCAGGAAAGATCTCAGCCAAGAGGAAACCACTTGTCTAGAAGACGGCATTCGGAATGCTAACGGACACTTTGTTGAAGAAGATGTACACAATCTGAATACTATCCGAACTGATGAAACACACAATAAAACGTCACAATTAAATGACCATCCAAACGATCTTATTGCGGAAGAAGACTCGAACAGAAAAATAGATGCCACAGATGACCAAAAGATCGAAGTAGTTACTCCAAATAAGAACCGAACTTTCGACAGTCTGGAACTTCTCAAAGCTATCTTCAAAGATAAGAAAAGTATGGCCGAAGATACCAACTATGAAGGAAGACGACTTGAAGGAAACACTAAAATCATGCAAAAAAAAGATGACGGAAAACGATTCGAGGACTTAAACAAAGTTATTCAAAAGAAGGATCAAACACTTGAAGACATCCCAGAAGCAAGTACAAGGATAAAAAGTGTTGAAGGGGAAAAGGCATTTGAAAGAACGGCTGAACAAGATCAAATGGAGATTGACTTGGTGGTTGTGCCTGTTGATGGCGAAGAAGAAAATGAAGAAGCAATTGGCGAAGAAGGAAATGAAGAAATTGGTGATGAAGGGATTGATGAAGAAATTGGCAAAGATAAAGATGCTGGAGATGCAAAAGCAGTTGAAACCTTGGATGCCGTCTGTGATATCATCAAAGTGTACAAGTGTAAGCGTTGTGCGTTTACCCATGACAAGAAAAACGCTTTCGTGCTCCATTTGAAGACGGCTCATGATAGAGTAAGTAAATATCTATTTTTTTTTAATTTAGGTACAGCCAGCCTAGTTAGCTTGGTTGGTAGCGCGTCTGCCTTGTAAGCGCTAGGCCGCGGGTTCGATTCCCTCATGACAAGAAAAACGCTTTCGTGCTCCATTTGAAGACGGCTCATGATAGAGTAAGTAAATATCTATTTTTTTTTTTTAATTTACTTACAGCCAGCCTAGTTAGCTTGGTTGGTAGCGCGTCTGCCTTGTAAGCGCTAGGCCGCGGGTTCGATTCCCGCCTGGGAGCTGATTTTATCTTAAAGAGATAAGGTTCGTTCTCGGAACGGCTGGCTTTCTCCTATCCTGTCTTCTTTCCCTCTATTAAATCTCTGAAAAAAATCTCATGTCCACCCAAATTCTCACATTATGTCCACCCAAATAAAACGGTGCAAAAACTCTGTTAATTCTTCATTCCAACTATTGGGTTATATGGAAAACTAGTAGTTCACTTTTACTGTGAAGAAGTATTCGTTTTCCATTTCCATACAAATCCAATAGTTATAATGGACCTTCACAAAATTACCGAGTAATTTAGGTACAGCCAGCCTAGTTAGCTTGGTTGGTAGCGCGTCTGCCTTGTAAGCGCTAGACCGCGGGTTCGATTCCCGCCTGGGAGCTGATTTTATCTTAAAGAGATAAGGTTCGTTCTCGGAACGGCTGGCTTTCTCCTATCCTGTCTTCTTTCCCTCTATTAAATCTCTGAAAAAATCTCATGTCCACCCAAATTCTCACATTATGTCCACCCAAATAAAACGGTGCAAAAACTCTGTTAATTCTTCATTCCAACTATTGGGTTATATGGAAAACTAGTAGTTCACTTTTATTGTGAAGAAGTATTCGTTTTCCATTTCCATACAAATCCAATAGTTATAATGGACCTTCACAAAATTACCGAGTTTTCAATCAACATTTCTTCTTTTTGTACCTATTTTGCTTACTTTTGTGGTTACTGGTTACACGATTACTTACACCTATTTTGCATCAAATACATAAGACCTTGTATAGACTGCGGGAGTAAAGGGACTTTTCAGTCTCATTCTACCAGTATAAGCAGGGTATATTCTATTCTATTCTTCAGACGTTGGTTGTGGACACTAAGGAGTTTGCTGTCGAAAGGACAGGAAATCTGGGAATACTAGTTCACTTTTATTGTGAAGAAGTCTTCGTTTTCCATTTCCATACAAATCCAATAGTTATAATGGACCTTCACAAAGTTACCGAGTTTTCAATCAACATTTCTTCCTTTTGTACCTATTTTGCTTACTTTTGTGGTTACACGATTACTTACACCTATTCTGTATCAAATACATAAGACCTTGTATAGACTGCGGGAGTAAAGGGACTTTTCAGTCTCATTCTGGCAGTATAAGCAGGGTATATTCTATTCTATTCTTCAGACGTTGGTTGTGGACACTAAGGAGTTTGCTGTCGAAAGGACAGGAAATCTGGGAGGTGATAAAGTGGAAGGAGATACTGAAGAAGAATCCTCAATCAGTCAGAATCTGCCTGTAGAACAAGCCACTGGTACTGGTGTCAAGGACAGAGAGTATAAGGCGTGGCTAGAGGATCCCATATGCGATCTCAAACCGTTTCGGTGAGTTTAGTAATTTGGTCCCCTCGGGCGGGAATCGAACCCGCGACCAAGCGCTTACAAGGCAGACGCGCTACCTTCCGCTCAGCACATGTGGTGTGAAGTTAGCCTCGCAGACCAGTCTGACCATACACGCTGCCTGTCACACCAGCCAAGGGTTCAAGTGCTATGAAGCAACGTGCGGCGAGGTGTTTACCAGATGGGTGACATGTACGAATCACATGCACAAGGCGCACAGTATCGATTGCGATCTCATCTACTGTCCCGTACCGGTAATAATAAGTCGTATTTTAATATCGGACTTTTTTTTATTCAATCACAGAAATTCCGCTTTGGACGTCCACACTTGCTGCCCCATTCCACTTAGATATGTATTTTCAATGGTTACCTGATCTGAACGAAGACTTCTGTGTGAAATTCTGCTATTTTTTGATGAAAAAATTCCAAGAATGAGTCTGTCCTTCATGTCAACGAGGATGTTTTAATACCTGGGTTTCTGTGGGTAAACACCATGGAATATGCTTTGGCAGTCAGGATGTTGAAGTTGAAAATTCATATCTTACAGAAATTCCGCTTTGGACGTCCACACTTGCTGCCCCATTCCACTTACATATGCATTTTCAATGGTTATCTGATCTGAACGAAGACTTCTGTGTGAAATTTTGCTATTTTTTGATGAAAAAATTCCAAGAATGAGTCTGTCCTTCATGTCAAGGAGGATGTTTTAATACCTGGGTTTCTGTGGGTAAACACCATGGAATATGCTTTGGCAGTCAGGATGTTGAAGTTGAAAATTTATATCTCCTTAGCGAAAGTGCCACAGAGAGGATGAATGAAATACCGTAGCCAACCTCAGTGATTAGCACGGTAGATCTGGAGGTTGGTGGTTCCAGACCAAGTCAAGTCTTAAAATTTAGCTTAGTGTATTAAGCGGTCTGAAATGGGCGAGGGAGGCCTGTTGTGCCGACACAGAATTTTTCGTGTCATTACTGGGACTTTATCCTTAGTTATTTCTATTAATATATAGTGTGTCCAGATCAATGTGACAGCGAAAAAATAGGCATTGTTGCCAAACATGTCACATGTGCAATGGTAGAGTATCTTTAAAAGGGGAAGGTATATTGCACAGTGCTTCCTCCGACAGTGAAACAAAGTCAGGTAAGGCGATATCCACCTTACCTGTCCTGACATGTTTTATTTAATACCTGGGTTTCTGTGGGTAAACACCATGGAATATGCTTTGGCAGTCAGGATGTTGAAGTTGAAAATTCATATCTCCTTAGCGAAAGTGCCACAGAGAGGATGAATGAAATACGGTAGCCAACCTCAGTGATTAGCACGGTAGATCTGGAGGTTGGTGGTTCCAGTCCAAGTCAAGTCTTAAAATTTAGCTTAGAATAGAATAGAATAGAATAGAATATACCTTGTTCATCCTGCCAGAATGAGACTGAAAAGTCCCTTTACTCCCGCAGTCTAAACAAGGTCCAGACAGACTGTGGGCGGTCTGAAACGCCCAAAAGCGGTCTGAAATGGGCGAGGGAGGCCTGTTGTGCCGACATAGAATTTTTCGTGTCATTACTGGGACTTTATCCTCAGTTATTTCTATCAGTATAGATAATGATGTGATTTCTCTTTACCTCAGGACTGTGACTACGTGTGCAATACAAAGACCCGACTCTGTTGCCATCTCACCAGTCATTCTAAAATAGAATAGAATATACCTTGTTCATCCTGCCAGAATGAGACTGAAAAGTCCCTTTACTCCCGCAGTCTAAACAAGGTCCAGACAGACTGTGGGCGGTCTGAAGCGCCCAAAAGCGGTCTGAAATGGGCGAGGGAGGCCTGTTGTGCCGACATAGAATTTTTCGTGTCATTACTGGGACTTTATCCTTAGTTATTTCTATTAATATAGGTAATGATGTGATTTCTCTTTACCTCAGGACTGTGACTACGTGTGTAATACAAAGACCCGACTCTGTTGCCATCTCACCAGTCATTCTAAACAGAAGCAGCACAAGTGTGAACAGTGTGGTAAAATGTTCGCGCAGAAGTGTCAGCTTGCCAATCATAGGGCGTTGCATGAGAAGAAAACCCACGGGAAAGTCAGTGGCGATAGATGGTGAGTTGGGACCTCCATGAAGTAGCATATTTTTTTTTTCTTTTATTTTTAACATTTGCGTCTTCTTCCGTGGTGTTAATTTTTGCCATGTCCCTCTTGATCTGGTCTTTCCATCTCAGCTTTGGGCGTCCTCTTCTTCTCGTCCCTGTTAGTTCTCCTTCCCAAACACTCTTGATTAGACTTTCATCATCTCTTCTTAACACATGTCCCATCCATCTCATTCTCCTACATCTGATGTTCGCAACGATATCCGGTTCATTGAATAG